>NC_070644.1:15074626-15374626 GCF_947347685.1 Pleuronectes platessa | reverse complement strand
TTGTTCTCCATTTTCCGAGGCTTTAAAGGGAGACTTGTCAAAACTCACAGAGAGGATCCTACTGAACATTGCACTTGTCTGCAGCTCTCATCGCCCAAACCAGTCTCCTCTCTTCTCACCCTGCATGCATGTATAGTCTGTGCATGCTTCGTCTCAGGCTTCAACTGTACAGCTTTTTGTTTTACTTGTAGTTTAGCCACTCGTGTTTCTCCTTGTCCTCACTTGACGATACTTTCAGGTAACCGGTGGCCGTGGATGAAAGTTAATGGGGAGGGATGGTTGTATTCGACCTGCTCTCCATTGGAGCAGGTTTTTATTGACGATGATTGTCTGGTTCGCTGTGCTTCAGAGTGGCAGGGCCTAGTTTTGTCAAATATTTCAGAGAACGACTCATCTGGAGAGTTTTCCCCCAAAAAATGGAAAAAAGGGCAGCGATAAAATGTTTACGTCATTGAATGCATTTGTTTACTTTCCCAATGCAACAAGGTATAAGCTATTTCTGAGCACTGGCAAGCACAGGACACACTTTGTTTGATGCAATTCTTTCTTATTTCAGTCCTACCACTGGCCCTAATTGAGTCCCTCATTTACTACAATAAGTAGAAAGCTTTAAAAACTGTTGATATGTTCCTTTGCAAATTCATCATTGCTTTTCAATGGCTTAGATTTAAAGCTTTTGCTACAGTGATACTTTTCTCTAGTGAGCAGTCGAATATTTGTTGGTTTATGCTTGCTATTTTTAAGCTTGGCAAAAAAAGAATGTGTTGGAGCAACATTGTTCTGTAGGCTTTTAAGTTTAACGCAAAATTATTTCTCAGCTATTAATTGGACACTGTAAAGAGAAAATCGTGACTCTCCAACATCACGTTCAAACTGGGAAGGTTCTCACTTGTTTTGTTTTGTATCGTAAGAATCAGTGTTTTTTTTTATTTAAACGCACATTTTCAGAACACCAAAAAAACTTGTATTATATATAATGTTGTAAAGCGCAGTAACTTAAACAGACAAACCTTTAAACTATTTGTTTGTGTTAAATTACCAGAGCTGCTGCAGCATTTAAGTTTTGAGATGGGAGAGCATAGTGCAGCTGCAGATGTGTCTTGTAAAAATCTATGCATATCTATTGAACTGTTATAAAGAAACTCTTATGTAATCGTTGATTGAAGGACTGGGCCAGTCTGCAAATATTTATATATAAACTAACTATAAAATATTTATATTTATTCTCATGTTTTTTCATTTTTGATGATCCCAAAGCAGTAAAATCAGCACATTTCCACTTTTGCTCCTCGTGTTTCCTCTTTGTTTGTCTTCATTTTCTCTGGCATTAGTGTAAAAGTAGAGATAGTCACTGGATGTTAACATAGAAAAACGACAGAATATTGTTTGTAACATTTCAATGCTTCCGCACATGAATAACTTCGGCACTTAAGTGTTGAATGTATATGAAAAGGGACTTTGGATTAATTAATTTTGTACCTTACTACTTGCATGTCACTCTGAACTGTACCAAGTGTGTGTCTGTTGTGTGACTATTACTATGCATATGGTGTGTCTCTCTCTGTGTGGTGCAGTGGTGTCGCTCTGTCAGGTTGTCACATGCAAACTCACTGGCTGGATCGGGAGGGCTGCACGAGTTTGAATCATTCTCTTCACTTTTCTTTACTGGATATTTTATTCATGCTGCAAATAGAGATAGAAGATTTAAATTGCCAAACTGGACTTTTTAAAACACACACACCCTTTCGGTTTATTATATTTTCATGATAAACAACGATAGCTAACAATATGTTAAAGACTATCATTAAGTCAATTATTGCAGAATAGCCAAAAATGTATTTCAGACTTTGCAATGCCACCTCATTTAAATACGCCTTCTACTCATAATCCAACATTCTGAATTTACTGTATATTGCTGCAGATTCAGATTAAGCTTTTAATTTGAGTGAAATAAGGCAAGTTTACCTCTGGTGGGAATATTTCTCGTCCATGACCAACAGGAAGTGAGTGAAGGACAGTTGACGTCTAAATGCAGGGTGACGGTGCAAGCCACAAAAAAATACGGTGTGATAGATATTTTATACATACTATTTAAATATTTAAACTTGTAGTTAACACAGTTTTTGAAAAAGGCTACAGTATGTGATTAACATTTATTGTTCACATGGTTTTGAATTCTGTGGTGTAATTCATTTTGCTAAAGAGCTGTGGGGGGAGTCTTCCCCCTGAATGCATGCCAACATACTATCACACTGTATTGTCATAGCATGTGAGGTCCTCGGCAACAAGACTGGACATTTAAATAAATTATTCCATACATACTGTATCTCCATCGTCGTTTGAATAAAATATTATGCCTTTGAAATGTTTGGGTCTGGATGTGATATTATTGGACTTTGTTTATGAGCTTCCACAGACACACCACCAGGGGGTGCTGTGTCCCACAACATATCAGAAGCTGTGGGATTCTCTGAATATCACATTTTGTTCCTTTTCTTTGACATGATGACGCATTTTCTACGTCTGCCATTGTTTTCCTGCAACATGACTGGAGCAGGGTTCTTTAATACGACTGTATTGTGCTCTGTGCAGTGTTTTGAGAAAAAGTTGCTTGATTATAATTGTATGTTTATGCAAGAGGAAATCTTTTGTTTGTTAATATAGAGGATAAAACCTCAGTGATTTGAACTGCAGTTTCTCTTATGACCACTGGATGCTGCAGAAGTAATGATGCATTTTATTTACATTACATCTCATCTAAAAAAGACAGGTCCTGTTAAAATGTAAAAAATATATTTGGTTAATTGGCCAGTACACACCAGTAATGAAAATATCTGGTTTAAAACCTACTATCAGACACATACTGGCAGAAATAAATGATTATTTTCAGGTTCTCCATCCTTTTTTAAATATTAAATGTTTATTTAGCTGCTGGATTCAGTGAAAGTGGTTTTAGGTTAAAGATTCATCAGAGGAGGGTTTGATTAACCTCCAAACCCAAGATGAACGTTACATCAATATCAACTGAATTTAAACCTGGAAATGGTAACAATGGTGTAGGTGCATTGGGAAAACATCTAAATCCCAATGCTCAAATCTAAATCCAAAGAAAATGAATTTGCACTGAAAAGTTGCTGCTTGATTTATTATATTTAATGAAGAACTGCAGAAAATAGACTGACCTTAACAAAAGCATTGTTCATTCTACAAGCAGCATGAACACGATACATCAGCATAAAAATAATTCAAAGGGCAGGTTTAGAATTGGCCAGGTCTCCGTGGATACAGCCAATCACAAATTGGGGCTCACTGCAGAACAATGTACTACACGATACACAATGTCATGTGAGACACAGTGCAAATGCAGCTCAGAGGCCGTTCCGGGTCCTGAACTGGTGGGTTCTGCCTTCATTGGGTTCATAAGAGACCCTGAAACCCCAATGTCAGCAGCTGAGAAGTGCTGATTGTGACAGAATTGGAGCCTTCACGTGTCTCGCTTGTTTTATTGTTTACCTGCTGAAGGCCGCCCGGGGTAAGAGAAGAACAAAGAAAAATGCACTTTACCAACACAATAAAGGGCTTGTTCAGCGCTCTGTAAAATTGCATGCTTAGATCTCCTCCTGGAGGTGAGATGTTACAGTTCAGTGGTTTCCCCTTTTTCTCCATTAACCCACTTCAGTAAACTGTACATGCCATCTCCCCAATTAAAGCTGCAAAACTCTGGCTGCAGAAGGAAAGTTTGGGAAACACAGAACTAAATGAAGCTGCTGTCAATGCTGCACTTGGGAAGATTAAAGAACAATGTGAAAAATGCTGCAGAGAACGTGAGACTGAACTCAAGAACTTGACATCAGTCATGAAAATCAAAGATGCATTTATGCAGATGGGATCTCAGACTGCAAGCTGCTGCTGAAGAGAAAATGAACGACGTGAATCACCAACACTTCCTTAGACTCCGTTAAACTTCTCAGAGCAGTGTTTGGAGCAGAAAACAAGAAATCTGGGAAAATACCAGGATCATTTTAAAGTACTTTATACACTCAAGATTATAGGGAAAGATATTTAGTCACTTTCAGAGAGGACAGGGACAAAACATACCTAATTTAAAAAAAAGAAATTATGCGACACAATCTTACATAAATGTATCGTTTGAGGTCTATGACTTTTATAATCTGTACCTTATTATTATGGTTTGTGAATTTCATTATGTTTTATGTAAAGCACTCTGTTTACTTACATACAAACATGTTCTTCTTCTTCTTCTTGTTCTTGTTCTTGTTCTTGTTCTTGTTCTTGTTCTTCTTCTTCTTCTTCTTCTTCTTCTTCTTCTTCGTATTTGTATTAGTATTATTACCTCAAAGGGAAATATTGTGTGTAAAACTAGGAAACACACAGAGCTGAGGTTGTTTTCACAGCTATGAGAAGCTCCACCCAGTTAATACTGTGGCGCTCAGATAACAACAAGTGACCCCTGCACCTAAATCAAACGCACCCCTCGTGATTGGGCGGGAGATTTAAATGACCACTTCGGCATTTCTGTCTCCATTGGTTGCTATGCTAATAATGCTAGCTAACACATCACTAATGGAAACATCGTTGGAAACTCCTTAACTTGACGTAAAGATGCTAACCAGCCGACAGCCATGTTGTATCACTACAGGACGTCTTTGTGAATGAATTTCGGAGGAACTGTGGACCCGGAACGCCGCCTACAGCCTCAGGGGCAAATACACCTGCTAGCTAACCCTGCTAAGATGCTAACCAGGTAAGCACATGTGAGCTTACGTCTCCGTTGTTGTGTGTTTACTTGTGTGGTTTTTTTTTTCTGCCTTTTTTCCCCTCCTGTGAACTTGTGGCTGTGTGCGATATTAGCATTTGTAATGATTTGTCGGGATTGTTGTTCGGCGTGTGCTGCTTTCATGTTGCTCATTTCCATCGTGGAGAAGTAGGAATATTCATGACCCGAGTATTCTGGATTGTTGTGACCTGAATTAGCTTTGTGGCAAGTCCCCCCCCCCCCCCCCCCCCCATGTGGTTGCTCCCTTTGATTTCAGAGGAAATGCATATTTAGATGAAGGCTCCATTATACATAATCGTTTGGTTAACTTCACGCTTGCTTTCCACCATAATATCCAAACAGCTTGTCTGTGGTGTGGTTATTTATTTCTGCATCTTCACTGAGCTGCACTGATCGTAGGAATAAAAGGGATAGTTCACATAAAAATGGAAATTCAATCATTATCTACTCACCACTATGCCTCTTGAGGGTTTTTGAGTCACATATTTGAGTCCAAAAAAACACTTTCGGAGTCTCAGGGGTAAACCGTGATGCAGCCAAAGTGACCCCTTCTTCAGACATAATAAAACAATAGAAACACAACGAGAGAACGTGAACGCACCTCTAAGGGTTATATCAGAGGACATTTAGGCTTAGGACATGTTGGTATTGACACCGTTTCGAGTCGATATTCAGGGCTTGTGGAAAATGTTTTTGTTAAATCTGGAGAAGGGGTCATTTACTTCAATTGTATTGGATTTGGCTGCAACACTGCTTACCCCTGAAACTCCTGCAGTGTTTTGTGGACTGGAACACTTCACCCCCCTTCCATCTCATAGCAGTAAGTAGATAATGAGTGAATTTCATTTTTCATTCTCTCTCCCTTTAAGCCACTGATGGTGCACATACTGCTGCATCACACCACATAGCTTTTTCACAATAAGAATAACCAGTATGTCTCAGGCAGATTGCTCGGTCTAGATATGTATGCATCAGTAGAATCCCCTCATTGTGCTTCTTTGTGCTTTGCACAGTGCAGAGAAGAGCTGGTGTCAGACTCTGTCGCTCTTTTTGAGAGAGAATTTAATTATCGTCACACTCTGGCACTACGGCTGTGTAAAGGGACTAGGTCAGAGCCTAGAAGCAAAACTATCAACTGTACTACGTGAGTACTACACTCAGTCCTGGGAAGTTTCCCTTTCTACTTGCCATTAAGTTCCCACCAGGTGTCCCCTGTGCCTCCAGTGCTGTAGTAGTATTCTAATAGTACGTTAGTAATAAAAAAAGTAAAAGCTGAAGTTTTATTTTGCTTCATCGACAAGTTCTTGATACTGATTTCATGCCACCGCAAAAGTCCTTAGGAATTCATATGGATACCATGAATGTGTGAGATATTTCTGTCTGGACCCAAAATGAAGGACTCACCGACATCAGCAGCCCGGCTCTGCTGACCCACTTCTCAAAGCAAAAGTGTCAACTGCGTCAAATGATAACAAGGCTATAGAAATGCATTATGAAATCAGTAATAATATGAATAAATTCTTAATTTTTCCTATAAGATATCAAATTAGCAACTTTATTATTAGGAAACAATTTATACAACCATAAAAACATTCCATATTTAAGAGTAATGTATCTTCTCAGAGGTTTATTGTTACCACGCTGCCCTTTTCGTCTGTCAACAACCATTTACCACAAAAGGACAACATGCTATGTGTGACTAAACCTGAAGGTAATGAGGGCAGTAAGAAAAATATGAAAAGAAAGAGAAGAAGAGCAAATGATGACCTTTACATCTTTCCCAAAATGCATAATCATACTAATGTGGTCTCTAATGTGAGATCACGCAGGAAGACATTTTCCAGATTGGCTATAAAGTGGCTATCTTCGTCTTTTCTCCATATACTCTCACGCCGTCTTTTAGTTTCACCCCCAGCCTCGACACCAGCTCCAGCATCTTACCGTGCAGAGGACAAGGCTCCTCGTGACCTTGTGCTGCGGCTGGTTAAACTTTTTTTTGCCAGGTGACCGTGTTGTTTTCCTGCGCTGCCAAAAGACCACTTTGGTGATGCGGGGAATTGTTTTCTTGGCACACTTCTGGTCCCTTATCAATACCAATCAATCAGTGTTTGGATGCAGCAGCCTGTCTGAGTATTGTGGCTTTCAGGGGTCTCCCCATCCAAATCCAGTCATCTGACTAACGGATGTGTCCTACAGCACCATATTCATCAATGCTAAACCGTGCATGGCCTCCTCGTACACTCTACAGAGGTGCAATGCGGAGATGGTTTTTGACCTTGAAAGCCTCCAGAGAACGGCTTAAGATAAAATGGATGGGATAAAATTGGATAAAGGATAAAGCGAATTGCAGCTGAATATTAACTAATCGTGTGAGATATTTGCAAACTCCATTTTGCATGTCTTAATTCCCCACTTTAATTCAGATGGAGGAGAGCGAAATGGAGATGGAGGTGAAACGCAGTGCACGGGAGGATGCAGCGTCACAGCAGATTATGGTTACAGACGTTTCTGGGACAAGGCGATAAGGCTCTTTAAAAGTACATCTTCAGTGTAAGGACTTTCTTATCTTTATTTTTGCATCCTAAGTTTCACCTGAGACAAAATCATAAAAAGAAAAACACTGTTTTCGTATATTATCCCTCTCTCTTTCTCATTGGGTTTCCATTTCATTTCTTGCGCTGAGGCTGAACCGAGAGTTTTGTTCCTAGTCGAGTGCTAAGAAATCTGCATTTAACCACCTCTCAAACTATCCACCTTTCTCCCTTCTGCTATGGCTTTGCATAATCTCCATACAATACAAAGCTACTTATACAACAGCCTGTCAAGCACCAGTTCATTTTAAGGAGAAATCTTAGCACACAAATGCATCCAATCAGAATTTCCTTTTGTAGCTCTGCTGTGGCAATGTCCTCTTCTGTAAAACAGGGTAGCGGTGATGGATGATGACGATAGCGGCTTCTTTTGGATAATTGGGGGAGTGTAAGTCATTGAAATGTGCAGGAACAGTATTTTTTTCTCTTAAGTCATATCAAACCACAGCATTTCTATCTCCATGGCTTTGAGTTTAAGTCAGTTTTATACATTTTTCGTCAAAAAACTAACAGATATTGAATATTTAATCTCTATGAATAGATTCTGCATGTAAATATGCAGAGTCTGTTGGCGAGGAACAAGATTTGGGGACCAGAATCCCTCCTGTTTGTGTTTTGTGCCAAGAAACATTCGACTTGTTGATAAAATAAACTGCTCTGACTAGTCTACACTAGAAGCCCCCGAATACTGACCTTTACCCTTGAGAGGCTAATTCTTAATTCGACGATAGGCTTGAGGTGTCAGAGAACTTGCTTTGCATATTTAAATCGCTCTCTAATCCAAAATTTATGCAAAAATACTTTCTTCAAACAATCTACACTTTTCACGTATTCTCTTTGATTTTACCAATATTTGAAACGGCAAATAAAGCAACATAGACTGAGGCATGTTTGCATCTTTAATTAGATTTTAGGTGAAGAAGAAAACAACAAAGCTCTCTCAAACTCCTGAGTCAGGGTGCTCTTCAGATCATGGTCATTTCAGCACAATAAATCTTAACAAAACCTTAATAGCCATCGATTTCTGGAGAGGCCGCATGAGGTGTTCTTCTGTTTTCTCTATGGCACGAGACGTTTCCTTTTCAAAAAAGAAGTTCCTGAATCGACAGAATCCACCCAATCGCTGCTTTGCTTTAACTGACCAGTGATCATTTCTCTGGTCAGAGAAATATTCCATTAAAACCCAGCAGCTGTTCAGGGCAACATCTTTGAAGAATCTGGCAGCTTAGCGCTTCTGCTGGAATTAAAATGGCTCAATGATGGCTTGTGTTGAATTTTAAATCTGTAGTGAAAACATGTAATGCGTGACTCAGGCTGAGAGAGCACTTGTCTGTGCCAGACAAACTGTAGGCAAGCGCTGCAATGTCAGAGAGAGGGCGAGAGCGAATGAAAACCAGAGTACTGCTCGCGGGGAAATGGAGAAACACTCCAGTGAGACGCTCAACACAAATAATATCTGCACTCAAAGCTTCAAATGTTAAAACATCCACACAAATAATGACAAATGCAAAGTACTTACCACACACAGAAGGAGAATGCCTCTGACTGCATGTATTGGAATTTGTTTGTGTGTGTGTTCATGTTAGAGCTGGGACCACTCTGTAAACTCTCTCCTGTGGCGTCTGACAATTGATTAGTAATAGCAGCGATTCTATGGGACCTTCAGGAGCTGTTGTTATTTGGGGCTGTACACTGCTGTGATTGTCTGAGCAGTGAGTTGAGGTGGGACGTCGCAGTGTTCCGAGAAAAAGCAGGAAAACAAATGCAATGTGTTTATGAAATGCTGTTATCAGATAATGCCGGTAGTCTTTAATATCATTTGAAAAGATGGTACCACTTATAATCCTCTCAAGGGAATGCTTTTACATTAGATTTGGCGAAAAACTATGGGCACATAAAAAGAGGAATATTCGTTTTCTAAAAGGACAAACCTCAGTTTCATATTTTAGGGAAACAAGCCATCATCAGGGTCTTTTATTTAAATGAGACAGGTTACATTTCTCAGTAAGATCATCTCACAGTCTGAATTTCCTCAAACTGTATCGATGTCAGAATGCATTTGCCCAAGTGATCTTGCATAAATCACTGTACGCAGTAATTGGTGCACGAAGCAGGACTTCAACTCCTTTCTTCTGTCACTTTTCATCATGTCCTGCCCCTTTTTACCATCACAGCCTGTTCACTGCACCGTAGACATGGACCGACCAGGTTTGATCAGTTGTAACTTTCAGGTTTGGTTGAACAAAACAGTATAAAGTCTACTTTATTTTATGGTTAATTAAGCCTGTAAGAATCAGGGTCGACTTTCTGTGCTTTGAGTGTCAGTGAAAAGGTTGATGGAAACTACAAAGTAAAAAAAGAATGTACTCATTTGCACAAAAAGTTTTTACGCTTGCCTGAGGTGTTTTTTTTTGCCTGTTTTAAGAGTTTATGTGTGGAAACACCTCTTTACGAATATGATTGCACATAGCAAACATTTAACTCACATGGCAGATCAGAGGTTTCTGCTTTAAAAGGAGAAAAAGGAAGAGGAAGAGGAGGTGTTGTTTGAAGTTCCTGACCTTAAAGAATAGTAACAACTTGCCCAATTAAAAACTTTTCCTTTAGCCCTTTCTCAATGTTGTTCTCCTAGATGGTTATGGGAAATGGTTTAGTTTCTTCCTCAATGTTTTCTGGCGGTTCTCAAACAACTTATTTAGTTTCTGGTTCTTGAGCTTTGATTCCCCATTCTGTTGATTACAGCCATAAGCATCATCGCCTCTCAGGGTCTTCTGACACTACGCAGCCTAGTTTACTAACTCCAGCTCAGTTGATGGAAACAGTTGATTTTCATCATTGGAGCATTGGAAAAGTTCATTTTATATTCACTTGAATTATAGGAAATATGGGAACTGCGACTTCAGCGGCAGATGTGCACCTATCTTGCTTCTGGAAAAAAAATCATTTCATAACTGATTTTTCACGATTATATTTATTGTAAATATCTGTTTGTCCCAGCCCAAGTATTTGTAGTCTTAATAGGTTAGCTAGAGAAAGAGAAAGCTCAGGCAGGTCTCTCCGTGCGACGTTCTCAAGCGCAGACACACACTCAGCACATACTTTCTGGCCTTTTAACTAGCTGACACCTGGCAGGGGCAGCAGATGGCTGTTAACAGCTTAAACTTCTGGCAGATCTGTTTTAATTCAGAGAGCTCCGGCCCTCTGACTGGATCACAGCCCAGGAGAGAGAGGGATGGCAGAAGCTGGTTTTTGGCTGGCGCTAAGAGGAGCCAAAGAGTGTTTGGCAGAGGTGAGACCAGCTGACACTTTTGACTGGCTATGTGGCCTGAACCTTCCGCTGAGGAGCAGGGGGGGATCATGGGAGCAACTCCTACACTACAGGGGCAGGAGCACTTGGATGGCTGTTACATCCCACTTGACATCATGAAGTATACTGTCAACTCGAACGCCGCGGAAAGATACTTGTGTGGAGATGGAGGTGATGATGATTGTTTTTGCTTCAGCAGAGGAGCAGATAGAGAAAAATACACACAACATATCAGCATGTTTGTTTGTTTTTTTACATGGAAAACACACGCACGCACACATACACACAAAATCTGCACATTGTACTTTTCATTTCTTTTCTTTTTTAAACCAAAACATAAAAGTCAATTCCTCAAACAAAAGATATTTTCTAGAGGGATAATACATTCGTTCCAAGCGATGGAGATGAAGATTACAATATCTTGATAGAATAGACAAACAGATTAATTACTTCATGGCTAAAACCTGAGTTATTCCAAAGTATTTTTCATATGAAACTGCACAACAATGCACATCAAAAATAAATGATGCATCATTATTCTCGTATAGAGGATTATTTGCATGACTAAAGCTATGCTAATATATTCAATGTTGTATATACACACACATCAGGATGTGGGTTATTCATGTGTATGCATGTCTCCAGGTTATCTGGGAGGGGCCAGTTGAAACACAGAACCATAATATGATGGAATGACTTTCAGCAATTCTTCTTGAAGCACTTAGGCTTCAAAAAGTACAACAGACGTGTGATGAAAATGGTATTTCTTCTTTGTACACGCTTGAATGTTTGATTCTCCTCTTGCGTTCACTCGAGAAGCAGAGAGAGTTGATTTGCGAGTTCAATCCTCTGATTTTTCCTCGTTTTTTTTTCTTTTATTTGTAAAGTCTCTGCCCTTTTTTGTCTGTCTTTGACTCGGGAGGTTATGAAGAACAGAGGCACGGCATTGTTGAGTTTATCTCCAGCCTCCCTCTCCATCCTCCCCCAGCCCTCATTCCTGGGATGAAAGCGGGTGTGTGACTGGTTTATATCGAGCTGATGGGTGGAGCACTAGACGTGGAGCGATGTTCAGTCAATGGATCAGTTTCTTTTATAACAGGATCCTCGTGGCACTGCAGGGGGGGGCTGCACCTGTTATCCTGGGGTCTTCGTCACAAAAACTCCTCATACTCCAAGAGTTTGGAGTGCTGGCGCGTCTTCCAGAGGCGGTAGAGGCGGAAGTCAAAGTACTTCTCAATCATCTCTTTCCCTTGATCGGTAAATGAGACAGGAAAAGTTTTAATTATGCTTTTAGGAAGCAGAAAAACATTGTTATCCAAAAACAATATGTGGGCAGGATGTTATGATTCTATAATACCAGCAAAAACACAACACAAAAGATAATGGGAAAACAGTTTTATGAGGTTTTCTCATTTGCATGATATGTGTATTCTTAAAAAAAAATACATCTATCTATGCTCTTTGCCAAATTACACGTATTCCCTCATGCTGGTAACCTTGTATTAATATAGTATCCTAGGAATTTAATTAAAATTAGATTATTAAGTTCTTGCATATTGTTCAGTGCAAATGTTCTTCATCAATGCAGGAAGTAGTGTGTTCTATATAGGACACGTTGGGTGAAAGTGAAGGGCAGGAGGTTGGGTTGACATATGGCGGCTCTGACATTCATGCAGCTGATCGGACCTGGACTAACTTTGAGCTTGACCCATGGGGACCAACGGTCAAAATGTCTCCCCTCCAGCTTTGCTTCCCCCATCTTTTTAGGAAGTTGAATGTTAAATCTCTGGAGTCAAAATGTTGTTGGCATATGCAAATATTGAAAGCGACAAATCTTTGTTATTGAACATATTCAGAGATTTTCCTGACACAATGTTCTTATGTATGGGACAAAATGTAGGTTGGATTTGTCCAACTCCTAATTAGTTCCTTTTTAATTTTATTCATATGTTGACCAGAGTAAATCTATTTTGCTGTTTGTTTTACTATTAATGCTTATGTTGTGTAATCTTTTAATCATCAGGGGTACAGATGAAGGCGCTCTTTCGATAGAAAAGTGGCAGGAGACATACTGTTGTTATAAAAGAGTTCAGGAAGGGAGAGAAAACATTTCTCTGTGGAAAACTTCTGATGAAAGTGAAGGACTGCAGAGGAGGGAGTGTGGATCTGGGTGGACCATGAGGATGCTTTAGTTATAAAGTGTTGACAGGAGCGTACAGTATGTCCCTGCTCCCACCCGGTAGGAGGAGAGGAGTGGGTTTAAAGGTAGAGCACATTAACAAGACTTTCTCCTGGTGGGTGTTTGGCACAAAGTGTGACGTCAATACTGACTTGGATAATATGCATTCAATAAAAGCAGATTCCCACTGAAATCAGGACAGAGCACAAGTGTATAAGAACAGAATGAACATGTTTCAAACGAGAAGAAAACAGCAATTGAAACAGTCTTAAATGAATTGGGTCATTAGTTGTTTCCGTATTGTTCACTAAGGTAACAGCTGTTTGAGTACTTTCCTCACTGCGGATGTTCACGCCGGACATATGCTGTTTAGTTGCGTCACTTCGTGCGCATGTGTCCTTGTGACCTCCATGTTTGAGTGTGTGTGTGCATGTTTAATCCAACCCACCCTGAGCAGACAGCTCCAGCGGTGACTCGAACTCCACAGAATAAGGCCTCATCAGATTCTTCAGTTTGTGGAACAGCTGTTGGGCCGAGATAAGAAAGCAAAGTCCAATTAATCCTACTGCACTAGGATATGCTTGCAGCGGGGGGGGGGGGCAACAGCAGACACAACAGGCTCATGAATACACAAATATAGAATCAGACGCAGGAATGGGAACGAAGCTGACTCATTAATGGCAAAGAGAATGTACATTCTTCATATTTAGGAGGACAGGTGAAGAAATATGAGGAGGCACATATGACCTCTTTGAACTAGCATAAAACATCTTGTCAAAAGAGCAGGATATTTGTTTTATTAAGACAATCTTGCTCAGGAAATTTAAGGGAAAAGAAACGTATATCATATATATTAACAAAAAAACCTAGTTAGATGACATCGTGACGCAGCGTGGGATCATGGGAGTCTTCACCACCATTGGCTATGAGAATCTACCCACCACCACTAAGGGTAAAGCAGATATAATGCAATTAAAAGGCAACCAAAATGAAATGTTTTGATATAACATAAGTACACAACAAGTCTATAAATTATATGACATACTGATACTAACTGGCATCTTGCGTTTGTAGCCCTGTAAGTGTTTTTATTTTCTCACACCACAAAACCTCAAGAACTAAATTCAGGCTCTTATGAGATTAAAACGTAAAATAATTGGTCAGGTTCCCGCTTCAAAATTAATTTTTCTCCAGTATTATATCATTGTAGATGAGATACTTTTTTAGACAAAAAAAAGGGGCATTACTTAATTGTCAAAATAGTCATTAGTTTCAGCTGTAATGACATAATCACTGTTTGATTTCAACTTTGCAGAGATTTTATAGCTTTTATTCCCCAGTCTTGTCTTTTCCATTGTCTCTCCTGCAGGGACTGTTGTGTCGCGTTACACATTCAAAAACCTCACTGATTTCTCGCTTTGATTCAGTCTTGTGGGATCTCCGTATCTCCCTGTCTGGAAATATCAAAAACCCAAATTCACCTTTTGTTTGTCACTTGATGTTAAACTGGGGGTGGTAAAGAAGAAGCAGCTTTCATTCCGTGTGTTTGCAGTCCTTTGAAAGAAGATAAAAGAAGGTGGCGAGTTGCCAGGCTCGTCTGTAATGCAGAGAGAGCTGCAGGCAAAATAACAAATCTCAAATAATGTGATAATAACACTGTAGATTTCCTCCTGTCCCGGGTGGCTTCATATAAGCTCTCAGTGGCTGCCGTCTTGCTGCCAAGACAGATTGGGATTTGTTGCTGATGAAACTAAAAACGTGCTTGAAAGTCTCTGGATGGGAACTAGGCTGCGCCGCCTGTCTGACCTGCTCACCTGCTGTTCTCCATCCCCAGCCTTCTTTCCATTTTTCAGCATCCAAGCTGTGTTTCAGACAAACTAGTACATTTCAATATTTGAGTGCTGCACTCTTGTGTGCAACCTTTTTGTCCTCATTTCAGTGTCAACTGTCCTTTCCAGTTTATCACAGAGCAGCAGCAACATTTTTAATGCAGCTGAGCTTGTTTCTCTGATAACTTAAGATCCAGACGTCTGAGGATCCCTCATCCAGGGTAAAGGTTATAAAGTTACGAGGCTGTAAAAAGTGGCGCAGACGTGACTTGAAACTTTGAAGTGTGCTGGAAATGTTTTAATGTCCGTCCATCCGGCCAACAGCCAGCGTTTATTGATAACTGGCCATGTTTCAGGAACAGATGGAAATATTATGACCTAATTTCCTGCAACTTATGTTTATCAGCAGCGTACACCCATGAGGTGCTAGTTCTACTTTAATCAGCCAGTTTATTTTACCCAATAAACCCATTTCTTAGCCCAAACTGAGAAATGCAATAAGTTCTGACTTAATGACACATGCATTACAATGATATGAAATAGGGAATTAACATGACAAAATCAGCTCCTGTTTTGCACTGCAAATGATCTCCCTTCTGATATTAGCGAAGTGCTTTTATTAACCGTGCATTAATTATTATGATTTTTACTTTTCAAACAGAGAGGGGGAGGTTTCATTTATCCCTCTGATGATTTCAGCCCACACCAGTCTGGCTGCAGGCTCAATATTTATAATCTTAAATATACATTTTATTGCACGATATCTGGATTCAAGTGCCCCCGGGCACAACTGAACCTTTGTTATGCATTATATGAATGTACATTAGTGTGTTTGTGTATGAAGATGCAGCTTGACACACTCTGTATGTATGGCTTGCTTTCAAATTTGCATTTAGGAAGTTGTGTGAAGCTTCTGCTTATTAATTGAAGACCTGTATGTCCCTGTTGTTTCTATGCTGGTGATGATGTGTTACATTGTTTTGTGGAGGAATATGTCAATATATATTGTGAATCCGTGTCTACATGCTAGTGGTGAGTGGTAAACAATTTTGTTGTTTCCCAGAAGAAGTACAACAGTCTAGACCACAGACTGTAAAGATGGACGACATGGCAGCTCCTCAAAAGCGAAGCCCAAAAGTTTTGGTCGCCCCCTTGTGACAGCCACAGACTGACTTGGGATTGGTCGAGCACACATCTTAGCAGGACCTTGGTAACGCGGTTATGTGCCCGGATTGCTGCTGCGCCAGACTCTGGGTCCAAATGATGTCATCGCTGCAAGATGGCAGCTATTGTGTCCTGGATATTTTTGCTTCGTTTCTGGATAGTGAGAGGAAGAGGAGACGCTCGGTCCGTACAGTCCATTTTCAAACAACCCTTGTAAAAATATGAAACACACCAATTGTGTAGCTTTGGATTTCTTGAAACAACTGCAATTGTGTCTGTCTGCAGGGGCGGAGATATCATTGATGTGCAGACTGTTCTGCAGACTGTCCCATCCGCCCCGGAGAGATCCACTTTATATAACTAAGCATTTTGGCAGACATGACTGGAACAGACAGTTGTGTCGGACAAACCCTGTGTCTTTGTGTGTCTGCCAGCTTGTGTGTTTGTGTTTTGATTTTAAATTCGTTTTTTGTCCATGTGGTTTGTTTCCTCATGCCAAGTTATACAGAGGTGCAGCATCACTCAACATGTGTGCCCCGCAGCTACATCCAGCAACAATATTACTCAGAGTGAGATAATGGTCACACAGGTGGAGGAAGGAGAAAACCTGGAGGATTGTGTGCAGATTATCAATCAAATAGACGCAGCGAGCATAAATATGAGAGCAGAGGGCAGCGAACAATGAAACGAGGACATAAGGCGGCAGAGAGAAAAATGGTGGAAGCGTGAATATGTGTAAAGATGAGATAGGGAACCAAAACGCAATAAACCTTGGGCATCCGGTTAAAAATGAGACTGTGGCACATAAAGCCAAAATGATTAACACGTAATAAATTAAGGTACCATAATACTTTGTCATAAACCGACCTGATTTAAGGCTGACCTAGATTTCACCCCTTGATATAACCAGCAAACAAAGCAGATGTGTTGCACGTTATCAGATGGCATCACATTGTAATAGTAAGAAAACTCATTTAGCCACTTTGTGAAATAACGGGACAAAGGGAAGATTTACCACTATGAAACTAGGAACTCAGATCAAGTCAAATTCTATTTGTTTAACTGAATATAAGAAATCACATTTCTTTCGAGAGGCCCTAACAATCCATAGAGTCCTACAGCCTCTGATTCTCCCTAAAACCCCTTTAAATAGGGCAGAATTATAGACACCTCAATAGATATTAAATGTGTGGACATAATATATTTTGTGTAGACATTGATTATATTTGTGTTCCTGTATTTATTTAGCTACAGAGCTACGAGCATGTGTGCTACTGAAAAAGAGAAGGTTGCTCAGCCTTTTTTGTGTCAACAGCAATTTCTGCTGTCTTTGGAAACAGTGTTATTTCTGCTGTGTTTGCTTTCCTATTGTTGTGATGGGCTTTTAATGAGCGTCAAGAGGGGAAACGGCTCTGTGCATGGATGTACACATACCTTTTCTCCATTGGGGTTGCCCAGGACGTAGCATCCCATAATGTGGATGAGGTTTGGCTCCGGGTTGACTTTACTCATGAAGCGACTGAGTCTTTTCCAGAATCTGAACAAAGACAAAAGGCTAATCTCAACATGGGCCTTTTTTTATTTTTAAAGAACCACATTGGTTGGGATTTCAGGCAAATGTATGACTTTATGAAATCTTTACCCTGAGGATTTTCTTTTAAAAAGTTCTGTCATATTTTGTTTATCCAGCACCAATACATGTTTTACTGTTTTATTTCTCTGAATATTGACTCCCTCTTCCGGATCTGTAATTTTGGTGGTTGTATTTTTTTCAAATATATTGTTATCATTTTGATTATTGATCAAATAAAAGTCTCAGTAAATATAATATAAATATCAGACACAGAAATTGTGAAAGGGATTTACAACATGAGGCTGTAGATGACAAACTAAAAGAACATAACTCACTGGCTCATGTCCTCCTCCTTTTCCACCTTAGCGAATGTTGCCACTTTATTCTTCAGTAAATACAGATGACCGGGGCCTCCCTAACAAACACACACGAGTAAAACACTTCAGGGAAATCCATATGAAGTTATCACGCCAAATATCCCAAATGAAGCATATTCTGCAAGGAATACATTGATGTTAACCTCCATCTCCTTGTTTCTCACCTGACAAAAGATGAGCATCCTCCAGAACTTGCTTCCTCTCCTGTAAGCTGTAAGTTTCTTCTCTATTTCCTCTGAGAGAGGGAGAGAAGAGATTTGGATTGATGAAAGAGAGACAGGCAGAACACAAAGGGAAATCCCCGGAGGCAGAGTTCAAGTACAGGTGTAATAATAGACGGCAGAGACATTAGCAGAAGATGTAGTTTATATTAAATTCAACAGTGTGTACCTTAGGCTGCAAGAAATGTCACATCACAATAAAATGGGCCCGTGAAAGACGTGCAGTCAAATAGAAAGTTGGATTGTAAATTATTCATTTACATCCTTTTAGTTACTCTGTGAGTTGAGTTCATCTTTTTTTACCTTTGACTGTTCATTTTCAGTAGGAAGAAACATTTTTGCATTTATTTTTTAAGTCATTTTGCAGGATTTAATCAGTTTGAAAATCAACAGACCGTATTATCCGGATCTCAGCAATTGTTTTTGCTTTCTTCTGATTAGATTGCAGGTAAGGTTTAGCTTCGAGCTGTTTTTCTGACCTTTTACACCTGGAGTATGATTCAGAGTTCAGACTCCTCAGGCAAACTGAGCCACTGTTCAGGTTCATATTTTAAAGCAACAGATTTTCCATTCATAGTGGTTCCATCCTTCAATTCTCTTTTATACACTGAATTACACATTCTGTGTATGTATCGTTCCATTTTTTTTAAATTCAATAATGTGTCTACTATTATTAACCAGTTCATCTAATGTTTTTTTTGTAACACAACTTCCATCTGATCGACCCACGTGTGCATTCAGTTACTGCCTCCAAAAAGTTAACAGTTGTTACCGTTTGATATTTTTAGCTTCATATATATTCATGTATTTTTTTCTATTTTAGTCACTATTTTAATTACATCCCGCTAGGAGCTTATGTTTTCACAAGTGTTAGTTTCCTTGATTCTTAATTAGCAGGATTACGCAAATAGCACTTAACCAAGGATCTTTATGAACACCGTTGAAAATGCAGAAGACACTCACCCAAAATATCATCAAAAGTTGCATGTTCATGGTCCTGAAAAAAGGCATTCAAATAAAAAATGATTATTTAACATGAAAACACTGAAACTTACATTACAATTCGGACGATGCAGTACGAAGACCAGAGTCTTCCCCTGTATGACCCTGAAGGCCTAATTATAGTCCTGCGACTGCAACCGCGGAAGGCCACGCAGCTGCATCGACGGACTCGTTTTGGTTTATGCTTCACTCACGTGTTGCGCATGTTGCAACGCAATTCACCGCCAGAACACTAGGCGGAGTAACGTTTTGTTTCGAAAACAAAACACACAAAGAAGAGACGTCTTCTTCTTCGTCGAATCTTTATTTACATCGCCACTCCGGCTCCTAATAGCCTATTTCTGGCGGACAAATCCTCCAGTCAGTGACGGGTTATACAAGTGGTCATACTTTCGGATCTCTTCTGCCAAGTGCTCTTCTATTTGTTCCATATTCGTTCTTCTAAATCTTCCGTGATTTCCGTGTATTGTGGGGCATGAAACCGGAAACTAGACTCCGGACGGGATGTAGTAAGCAGACCAATCACAAGCCTTGCGGGCTGCGTGAGGCTCGCGTCGTTTTGTCGTGTAGTTAGAAAAATTGGCGGACGCACGCAAGCCCGCAGAGGGCACGAAAGGGGCGTGTTGCGTGTCTTGCGTGCATGCGTGCGTCCGTGCAACACGAGTATAATTCGGGCTTGAGACACAGTTGTCATGTATGCATGTCATTCTGTGCAGCTTATCTATGTTTCATTGTGTAGGACTCACATAGAGGATGGGGATGATGGAGGGGTCATCCCTGCGGATTATAGTGGGAACGTACTCCGCCTTGGGGACCTTAGAGGAGATCAGCTAAAGGTGAAGGAGAAACAGAAGAGGCAGAGAAAAGATCTGTTAAGTGGGATGTTAGGGGGAAAAGGGGGAAAGAGGGGGGGAATAATAAAGGGATGGAAGAGTTTCAGCTAAACAAAGGAGGAAAGGAGAAAAGAACAAACTCTATCACATCTTCGTGCCCACAGGGGAAAGTGCAGCTCTATATAAAATGCAAAGTGGATAACACCTTTGATTTCAGGGAATGACGTGAATATCAAGTTACAGTGCGTCAATCGTGTTGGTCTATTAAAGCCGAGACCAGTCGTCAATATGCAGTCCTGAAATAATCATTTTCTCAATCTACTTAAATGGTGGGTTCTTCTCTTTAGTTGTATAAAACAACACAAAAAGTAAGGCTAACACTTGAATCCTCTTGATCGCCCCCTAGTGGTTGGCTGCATTACAGGTCGTAAACCCCCCTCCTCCTTATGGGCCATGCACCAAACTAAAAATTCCAAGTACACGTCAAATCATTTTTCTCGTGGATGGATGAGTTTGTGTAATACTGTGAGGTCCCTGCTGTGTCCTGACTCATACTCCAATGCCTCAATCATAGACCTTTGTATTTGATTCAATAATCTGCAGATCTTGTTACAATCTTGGCCTCCTACCATGATTTTGGGAGGTATGAAGTCATCTCCCTCGCAGGCGAGCCGCTCCATCTCTCTCTCCTCCTCCCAGTCTGAAGTGTCGTCAAGGCCTCCTTCATCCAGGGTGCCACAAGAGGCCTGGAGTTCTCCACCTGGAGGAGAATATAATCCACCAGTGAGGGAAAGTGACTTGAGCTAATAGCGTGTGGGCAGAGGTGTTGGGATTGGATTGGGAGGCGTTAAAGGTGACACGAGAGAGAGAGAAAAAGGGAGGGAGTGAAGGGAGGATGTTTTCAGGAAGTGGAGAGAGGCGAGAGTGGAGGAGAGAAAAACAGATGGAGCCGTTAATAATGGTGGTGACATAAGAAAATGACGGATGGGAGAAGAAAAAGCAGAGGCAGCTGGCAGGGGGAGACGAAAGTGACTGATAGTGAGAGATTCCTGGCATGAACCAATAAGGAACGTTATTAAAAAAAAAAACATGGATCGGAGGCTGTTTGGAAGAGAAAGTGCTATTTAGCATCAAGTCATGCTTCTCTGATAATCATAATGTATATGACACACTGAAGGAGAAAGTTAACTGAATGAGACCTGTGATAAAATAAATCAGCATTGAAAACGATGCTTATCAAGATGAAGGTCATTATTGTCATTTGTAAAAGTCACAGTGAATAGTGAGCCGTGTCTGTTGTCTCTGTACGGACTCTGCTACAAATGGCTTCAACAGCTGCAGCCTTTAATGTCAATTTATGAATCAATTCTTTGAAACTGAGACAATGTAAAAGGAAAACAATGTCTGTCCAGATGTTTGTTTTTTCAACATAAAAAAATTATCTCTTAGTTTTACATTTTCAAAGCTCAGAAAACAACTAGAGCTCCACCAATTTATGGGTTGGTCCATAAGAAATCACCCAAAATGATGATTTCCTAGACAATATTGTAATTTATGTTTAATATGGATTCATAATCAAGTTTTAAACTTTAAGCCTAAATCACATTTCATTTTATTAGGGCTCTATAACGTCGATAACTTTAGACTCATTGCAAAATGTTTAATATTAAGGACGATAATGCATTTTTAAACTCACAAATGTCTATGTTCTCTATTTCAAAGACATAGGTGAACATTCTAATAAAAAAAGAACTGCATACTCCCAGGGGGGAAATGGAAAAGGAGAACTGAAGAAGAACAGCAGGGGAAATGATAGACAAGGAATGAAATGAATGGCAGTCTGGAGAACAACACCTTTCCCTCAGGAAGGAGGGAGAGGCATCAACAACACCATTATTCTGTCATCAACAGTTTATTTATTTTCCCATCACACTCTGATACACAGAAACACTGAAGATGGAAGTGAAGAAAAAACATAAAACTACCAACCTACATCGACACAGACAAACGGCACATGCTAACAGTGTGTGTGTTCGAAGCCTTGTAGAGACACAGAGATACATAATACACCAGGTCCTCACGTTAACATCTGTTCCAGCTGACACAGTCGGACTGACACACACACGCCACACACACAGACCAGTTTGGAAGACATACTCACAGAGAGAAAGAGAGCACCACAAAGTTGAATAAAGACCCACGGTCATAGGGAGACAGATGGACAGGGTCAGAGTCAACAGCAGAGACGGTCAGTTTGTGAGTGTGTGAGGTTGTGTTTCATGTTAGTGGGTCTTGATGTGTCAAAGCCAGGAAC
Source organism: Pleuronectes platessa (assembly GCF_947347685.1). Classification (NCBI taxonomy): domain Eukaryota; kingdom Metazoa; phylum Chordata; class Actinopteri; order Pleuronectiformes; family Pleuronectidae; genus Pleuronectes; species Pleuronectes platessa. The sequence continues at coordinate 15,352,438 of NC_070644.1, read as the reverse complement.
TGAGCTGGAAAACTGTGAAGCTGTAAGGTCACCTCTTCATAACAGAGAGGTCTACAGGACATACAGGGCAGTTTTGTGTAATATCATCCGCGCTAGTGGATACGTGTCTGTATCCACTAGAACCCTTTTGTTTTAATTTATTTATCGTACATCAGAAATCCACATATCGATCCAGATTTAATAGTCCTGATGTTTTTATCAATTATTAATATAGAATAATGTAATTTTAAGCATATAGCCGACATATTGTAGATATAAATTAGATATTTATTATTTAGTAGTTAAACATCTCAGATACCCGCTAGTCCCCATTCTCTTAATACTGATGACCTCATGTATATAAATTTAGTAGTTCATGATACATTTTTAACAAAGTGTTGTGTGGTTTATTATATCTTCATGTAATCTTACACATAATACTACAAAAACAACAAAAAGAATGAAAAAAATCAGCTCTTATATCAGTATTGTTATCTGCTTGTATCCAGGCTCAGGTCAAAACATGTATTGGTGCATCTCTGGTTTTTATTTTGACATTCATTATGGGAAGGTTTGCAAAAGCTTAATTTCAGCTCTGCTCTAAGACTAATGCTTATGAAGTTGTTGATTACAAGAGCTTTTTTTTTTATGGCTGCCAAATGCTGCTAAGTGGCTTTCAGCTCCTCCTGAGCCACATGTGTTTGTAAAATTGATGAATGATACTGACTAAGCACAAAGCAAAGTTGAGCTATAATGAATCTGCCTTTTCAAATGTGAGTGCACACAGGGACACATCAGTAATTTATGACCACACTGTGCACAGTTCAAAATGGGATCTTACAGCTCTCGCTACGGCTGCTTTCACAGGTTATGATCACATGAGAAGATGCCAAATAGGCTTTGAAAGATCTTTAACAGGACTGTTATCCACAGTTGAGGTGATTTTGAGTTCATGTTGGATTCACATTTGGAGGCAGTGTTGGATGTTAAACAGGTCAGCTCTCACAGGTCCAGGTCACCTTTTAGTTGACGTGCTAGAAATAGAGTTGCAAACCTTAAACCTCTTCCTGTCACAAGGTCGCCCCTGCAAGCTTTCAAAACTTATTCTTCTTATGAATTTATCCCTTTTTAAATTAAAATACTTTTCTGCTTTTCACGCAACTTTTGCCCAACTAATAACCATGGCGTGTGTTTGTAGCTTTGCTTGCCCCAGTTAAAGTCGTAATTTGTGCCATTTCTGTCTACCTGCTGCAGTTGTCAGAAAGTGTGTGTGTAAGCATCTCTGTGTGTGTTTGTTTGTTTGTTTGTGTGTGTGTCTGTGTGTGTACATGCACGTGCGTGACTCTGTGTCAACTCACTGTCTCTGGGTTCATTTGGAGAGTCACTCTTGACAGGGGTGGGGTCACTCCAGGAGCGGCTGAAACTCTTCGATCTACGCTCAGCAAATGCTAGTGCAGGTGGGGGAGAGAGGGTCACACACACACTTTCTCTCACACGTACACACTGACGTACTCACACTAACAAGCCCGCAGACCGGCTGTCTCCTCCATTCACTCACCACCTAAACCACAGAAGAGTGCAAATGCGGATGCAGCTACAAGTGCACAAATAGTTTACATACAGGCCATCCCCTCTGTACGCAAACGCACAAATACCTTCATATATACACTGTCCAACAAACACACACATATACAATAGGCTAACACAAGTAACCTCTATGAAACACTCTGCTGCTCATTCGTCTCTGTTTGATCATACGCACAGATTTCTAGGACTGTTTCTTGATTTACGGAGCTACAACTCATCGATAACATCAGCTCTGCTCTGAACACTAATCTCTGTGCTCGTTGAATATTTTTAGATTACTTGAAAGTGTTCGACACGGTCGATCAACAGTGTCCATCAAGGCCCCAATCCTTTTGCCCAATGTCATTTTCCAGGCTGCTTTATCCTCAAGAAATCCTCTCTGTTTCATTTAGCTGCGGATACAAACTTGTTCTTTACAAGTGCAAGCTTCTTCTTGCAAACCAATGGCCCACATAGAAAGAACAGATCAGAAATGTTTGAGTGTTGATTTACCAGTTCTTTAAAGAATAAAAAAAAATACATATAAACTAAATTAGCCTCTTTACCTTCTAACTATCATTTGCCATTTTCCTTCTAAATGTGAAAACACTGGACAGAATAACAGATGACAGACCAGTCACAAAAACACAGTCACATCTATATACAATGAACTACAGATTTCTGTTCTCTGCTGCTGTAGAAAAGTCTTTCAGACATTCACACAGACTCGCACTCTCCCATCATTACCAATCACCACTTTCCTTTCTGCCTCATAAACAAATCATTCAGCGTCCTTGTCTTGGCTGAAAATGCAACAGGAAAATACCAACCACACACTTTCACATTTATACACTACACACATGCACACATGCACATCCTCATATTTCTGGCTTACAAAAAACACTGATAAACATGTAATCTTCAAGGGAAATGCAACAGAGTGTCTCCCCCCAGTCCCAGCAAAGCAGCAGCGCTCTGTGCCATGCAGAAAAACACACCAGAGACCAGAAAGGAATGAAGAAATAGAATAAACACGGATGACAGCGGGGTGAACAACATCACAGTCAGATGTAGCAACACACAAACACACACAGACACACACACACACTCGGAAATATCTGACTCACTCTGTGCTTTAATCCTTCTGCTGCCCACCATCCGAAGATGCTTCCGGAAGTTCCTGTGGGCAGAAAAACGAAGGTGGAGGAGGGATAACCGAAGGGAGCCGGGGAAGAACCAAAATGTAAAGGAGAGGAAAGAGGGAGGGGGTGGGCGGAAGATGACAATTCAGGACGAGACAAAAAGAGAGGAGTGTCAAGCTGCTATTTTCAAAAGACTGTTTTTTAAAAAGAGAACATTACGGTTAAATATACCACTTCCACATCAACGTGAGTGGAAAACACCGGTCACAGGAGCAGTGTGGGTGAAACGTTCCCAGTGTAAAGATATCTTTTTATTGGCTTTTATAGAGTAGATTCATGTAACAAGAGCCAAAGGGAACCCCTCTTCAGCTGAAGGTCCTGATCTGAGAACACCCACATCACAGTTTATTTTGTGAGTAGAATTGTGAGTGTATATATTTTTTCTTTTTTTTCTTTTTCCGAGTAGGTGAGATGTTGGGTAGTTGATGGTGTGTAGTCAACATGGGTGTAATTAGTAGAAGTTCAACCCTGGTAGATTTTATTTGTATTTAAGATATTGAGACAAGATAAGGATCCCTTCAATTACCAGACACTGAATCGTCTGGTACATTATCAGCCAGTAACAATGTTAAGCCTCTAACTGAGTCTATTCATAATTTGATTCCACACAAACTTTTCATTCTCTCCGCAACAGGCCTTATCTTTTTAATAAATTTCAGATATTAAAAAAACTCTTGACTGCTACATTTCAGTGAGGCTAATTACCGACTAATGAAAAATATTTATATTCATCAGAAAACCCAGACTGATGGAACAAGATTGTAATTGTGAGACCTGTTTATCGCTCCTGTGATTAATGCTACACTGACATCAAATCATCACAGGCATTTATCTCATTTGCCTCGGGGGAATATTCCCAGAATGCACCCTGCTAAATGTGTATAAACATAGACTGTAATTTACAATATCTTTATCCAAGGAGCAGAACAGTTCATTTATCTTTTTTTGCAATGATTAAACTGATAAATTTGGAAACATGGGATATAATCCTCATCACAATTAGGCCTAGGTGTTAAATTATCAAAGGGAACACTGTTGTTGCTGACTAGTGTGGAGGTAGCATGAGTTTGCAATATTTTCGGTCTTGTATTAACCTTAAATAACTTTGACTTTCTATAATATTATGTTATCTTGCACCTGAACTCAATATAGCATCTTAATACCAACAAGGCAGGATGGTTTACATAGTTTTATTTCTGTGTGACTTGCTGCTTAATCCTGACATGATGTTCTATGCAAGAGTCCCAGATAAACATCCTTTTATCTCTCTGCCTCCCTCCCATGTCACATCCACACACATCTGTGGTACACCGACACGCTCATGATTAATGATCCCTGCATGTGGGGTGTGTGTGTTTGTGCGAGACGCATATACATGTTTATGTGGTGGGAGAGAACCAAAATAAAAATAGAAGAAACAAAATGATAAAAAAATAGTCTTTGGAGCCTCTTTGTCCTTGATTTACCTCTCGCGCTAACATGGACCATCACCCAACGAATTTAACAGCTAATTTCACGAGCAAATACTAATCGCTTCATGCTTTAAAAAAGGGAGAAAATAGGATCGAGAGAGATAAGCGACATCACTGATACGTAATCTGTGCTTTGATAAAGAGATCTTCGACACACTGATACACTGAGTCAGACGGAGGTTTCACCCCGAGGGTCGAGTCCTTCAGCCGCAGTTAACTACAGATGAAAGGTGCGGAGACGGTTAATGAGATTTAGATAAAGAGAGGAAACGTGAGAGAAACCGTGTCCACCTTCACCTCAAGCTGAAGACAATTTGACAGGTCCTCCTCTTCTCCGCTTTCAACTCTTTCTGGAACTAATTCCCATCAGTTTTTCTTTGCTTTTCATGTTTAGTTCCACATTTGTTTCTTATTATTAATATTATTAGCCTTTTTACTTCCTACTCCTGTTCCCTCTTCTGTTTATGCCATGGGCTTTTTACTATCATACAGTTTGAAATAAGTGAAACTTCCCTGATGTTACTAATAACACAAATACTGGATTTTTAAAAGTGATGTTTACAGATCACATAAATTGTATCTGTTCCTCTGCCACCTTTCATATGTGATGTTTCCTATTTCCCATTCTGTCATTAGTGTCTATCTCTGCTCTTTATTTTAATGATGTGGGGACTTTCTCTTCATCCTCCAATCTTCCAGTCTGATGTCTTTTGTATGGCTTTGTATACAGTGTGAATGTGGAAGTTATAGTTTGAAAACTCTTTTTCTGGCCATTTAATGACTGATTATAGTGATGCAGTCAATGCTCAGTTTGTCAAACAGTGCCGGTATTAGAAAATATCTCTGTCCTGGTAAACAGTTCACTGCATAATGTATTTATAGAAAATAAGAGTAAGAGGAACTGCATGAAAAGCAACAACTAGAATCAGGAATCAGGGAAATGTAGTGTAGTAGGAGAAACATTTTCTTAATGGTTTCGGCTGACTACAAGATTTTTCCAGTGGAATTTAGTGCGATGAGCTGCCGCTGCTCTTAAAAGTTTGTTCTGCGGTTTTTCCCACAAATGTTCAAATCCCAGATTTGGACCTAAGCAGCACAGAGCATTAATGAGGTTGACGCTGCAGATGGATGACACTGAGATGTCAGAGGAGTTGAGATGTACCGCACAGTGTCACATTCACCATCTGCCCCTGTGTGTCAGGGCATCTGGGCCTGAGTGGGATCTGAACTTGTCATTGATGTCATAACGTGTTACAGAATCTCACTCTGTCAAATGTCGAATTTTTTTCTGACTTTAATGTCGTGTTCCGAAACACAACTTTCAAAACTTTGTACAAAGCCATTTATACAGATTTAAGGCAAATTATCAACCAGTTTGAGTCCATTTATGTTTTAAACAACAAATACACTATGTGTCCATTGACCTACACCAAGGAGGTTAGGCTTTACTCTTTGTATGTTGATTTATTGGTCTGTTTGTTTGTTGGTTTTAAAAACTTAGTGGAGGGATGGGGTCTATTAAACCCTGGTGTGGATTAAGGAGCAGATCTAGGATTCTTGTTCTATTTCTTGTAAACGTGGCATCTATTGCACTTCTGTTTGTCCTGGAAGAGGGATCCCTCACATGTGGCTCTCTCTGAGGTTTCTACGTATTTTTACCCTGTTAAAAGGGTTTTTAGTAGTTTTTCCTTACTCTTGCTGAGGGTTAAGGACAGAGGATGTCACACCCTGTTAAAGCCCTATGAGACGAATTGTAATTTGTGAATATGGGCTATACAAATAAAATTTGATTGATTGATTGATTAAACCATTTATCAGACCACTTCCTTTTTTCTTTATGCTTCTGCTATAAGAGCTAGACAATCATGGGTAGGATTGTTCGGCCTTGGCGGAGGTATGCGCTCCACTGAGTGCCATTCCAGTTGATCTTTTCAATTTTGTCAAGGAATAAAAATCCAATTCACTGTGGCTGGCAGAACAAATTTGGCCCACATCGGGGCACTGTAGCAAGGCAACCAGTATGCAGATCCTTTTGGGTCCTAATGACAGCCGCTGACGTGCTCGCACCTTCGAGTGTCACATTCTGACTCTCTGGTTTAGTCAGATTAGACACGGCTGTAAATGAGTGACAATGGAGCAGTAGCCAGTAACCCGGCTCAGAAACCAGCACTCGAGCAGAACACAGGCTGGCAGGGGACGCTCCGTACCTCTGGATGACTTCTGCCGAATCCTGCTCCCTCTCTCTCCTTTTTCTCTGAACAAATCCCCGGAAAGCCCTGCCAGGACGTGGCACAGTATTAAAGGGATGAGAGAGGGAGGATGCTAGCATAGCGAGGGGTAGGGCAGTGCAGGGAGGCTGATGCCAGGCCTTTTAGCTGCAGGGTTTGCTGGGCTGTGAAGGGGTGGCTGTTGAAGGTAGGCAGTGGCTAGCTTTGACTATAAAAACCAGAGTCAAATCACATCACTAGCCTAAATCTTCTTTTCTGTTCATAGATGTGCCAGTATGCATGGGGCATAGTCCATCTTCCAATAGATACACTGATCTTGTGACCTCATGTAGCTTCTCAGCTGTATTTCTCAAAGGGAGAGTTCATATATGTCTTCATACTTTCCCAGACCCACCGATGGATGCTTGATTTTTATATCCTTAGGGCTAAATTAGCAGCTCCACTCAAAAAAGAACTTATACTCCAAAGCTGGGGGTCTAATACATCTCATTCACAGCATGGTGTTAATACTTCGAAGATGCATTTAGTACGGTAAAGCTATAATCCACTTGCTAAGGCAGAAAAGTAGTAGTAGAAGCATTTGACTCATTCTCTGTGGAACTTGGAGAATGATCTGTTAATTTGGAAGTGGAAAGTGATTCCTCAAGGTTCACACTGGGCTCCCATGTGTCAAAGTACCAACACAGTGTGAAATGCAGCACTTTCAAATGTGTGGTTATGTCTTCAACAGATTAAACTGCAGTTGACCAGGGAATGTGTGAACCCACAGCCCTGTGAAGCTTGTTAACAATTATCCACAGCAGAGACAATGCTCAAGATGCAGCATCTTCCACCAGGTTAAACATAATGAGTTCTGTGTTCAGCAGGTTTACTGTGGGCACTTTGACCCTGGGTAAGCAGAAGAAAGAAGCTATTGAGATTCCCCCAAAACAACATGTCCCCTTAATGAAAGGTATTGGTGTTATTCCATATTTTTCTTAGTGTGAACAAATTCCATAAAAACACTTTAGTTAATCACTGAAAACCTTGCTGCTCAGTCTTTGTAGCTCAGCCTCAAGTCTTGTTTTACAAACTGAAAACATAAATCTGCAAATAACTTCAATATAAATGATGAACTGAGGTAATAAACCTGCTAGCGTGACGTTAGAATCTTGTCTTGCTGGACAATTATAAGTTTGATCTTCTTATGGTTTGATTGATGACAACAAGAACAAATATAGAATATTCCCAGATTCCTAATTATAACAATATCATAATCATTGTTAAGAGCTTTCATTTTGTGCAAGTCGGCAGAGGTTAGAGCAGTGTAGGTTAGCGGGGTTTAGTTAGCCAAGGTGCGGTTGGAGGAGGGGATGTTCAGAATGAAATGTCAAGGCTTTGCTTTGCAATTCACTATTGTTAGCATTCATCTAATGGCTCAATGAACTCCTCTGCAAGGCTATACACAGAACTTCAATACTGGATATGTGTCCTTCAAGGTTTCATCGGACTTATACATGGCTGAAATAAAATGGCTGCATTGATTTCTTCTGAAAGTACGATTGGTGAAATGGATTTACCAGACGGCATTAAGGATCACATGTTGGCTCTTTAAATACTCGTTCTTAACAAATCCCTCGCGAGCCAGTTCCCACAGTCGATGCCAAACATGGCAAAAAAATCTGCCAGCATAGATTCAGTGATATTTAGTGATGTCTGTGGAGTGGGATTACAGCACAGACACGACAGCCACAAAAGTCTTAAATGGCCAAACTCTAATTAATGCTGTGTCCTGTGTGTGTCTGTGAGTCTGTGTATGCGCCAAACCTATTGGGCGGATGTGAGCTTACAGGCTTTAAGTCAGTCGTCATTTAGACGGACATATTTCCTGACTTGAGCTTGGCAGAGTGTATTTCTCTGGACTCGATCCCCTACTCTTGAAAATCCTGAAACTCAATTATCCCCCTTTTGGCCGTTTGATAGTTTAGACTTTGTTTGTGCTGAGTAGGCTTTTACCTGACAATCCGTAACGTTTACACCAAAAATTATTCCTGAAAAACAAAAAAGGTTTTTCCTCACAATAATAGTGGGAGACTCACAGCTACCTATCCTACTACTACACAAACACGCACACAGACCTCTAAAGCTCCCTTTAATCTTTCCTTTACACAGCTCAAGGATGAAAGTTAAATGGTAGCTATTAAGTTAGGGAACAGCAGTTAAGGACAAGAGGAAAGCAAGGTTAAAAAATTAAATAATAAAAAGCAAGCTGGGAATAATAATACTCACGATATCCTGTTTGACGGTCCCAAGAATAACAAGAGAGCAAGAGGAGAGGAGAGACAGAAAAATACAGTTAAAGCAACAGTGTGAAATGAGTCCAAGAAACAGAACTGGGCGATAATGAGATTAAGACAAAAAGAGTGTGACATTATTGGACCCTCATGAACAACAAGATTCAGTCTGAACTAGGTATAGGTCTCAATATGCGAAGTTAAAAACTGTTGTGGAATCAAATTAGCATATTCATGACTTGCCCACATTGTATTTGGCATCTACGTAGTGTCAGCTGGTTCCTGCCCTTTCTGTTTACTTCTCTATCTCTCTGTGCACACATATACTGTTTATATAGACAAATTGCCAATTTAGCTTTTCTAATTTACATGTTTCTGTTTCTGTTGTCACACAATAATATGAGTATGTAATTGTAAGCAACGGCTAGAGGGAAAACTCCTACACTCTGCTGGTTAACAAATTGTGTAACCTCCTCACTCAGTCAGTCACGGACATTCAGGGTTGCAGTTCTGGACAACGGTCAGTCCATCAAAAAAAGGCGAAAGATCAAAATAGCTATATTTAGATTCAGCCCATGATATACAAAAGGTACATGCCTTTTGTATTTTCAAGGTCCCTATTTTGGGGGTTTAATTACTAATTAGGAAATAATTGATTTCTGTCTATAGCAAATTTGTTGAATAAACTAATCTTAAAGTTAAACAATGATGGTGTAAAATGCTCATTGAATTCACCAACAGGAAAACCTTTAAAATCAATCCTGCCTTCTACTGCAGTACCACAGATCGATAATCTAACATTAGCCCTCCCAAAAAAGAGAGACAATGATGGACTGTCCTGTTTGATTAAGCCTCACGGGTCTGGAGGCTGATTTTATAGCTGAGTGAACTGAAAATCAATGTCATGCTGGCGGGAAGGAAGTCAATATAAGACATAGAAAATGGTTGGAGCTAGTGTAAAGTATGCAATCTACAGTTAATGATCTAAAAACATGTAAAAACACAGGTATGGCGCATTAACTTTGTATGTTTGTGTACATGTGATTTTGAAACACTCACGCCTGCATGGTCGTCGTGGCCGTTTGAAAGGAGAACATGTTTTCCTTGGGGAACCAGTTAGTGTCCTCTGCAATCACAGAGAGAAATGATGATACCGATGTTAAGGGGAAAGAAGTAAAGAAAAATCTGCCGCATTTGGCGAATGTTGTCATAAATACAGTAGAAATATGGAAGCACAAAACTAGTGACGGCACCGGCACTCCACAGTCCACCACTCCACAAATGGAGAGACGGAGACACACAGGAAGAGACAGCAGGGGAGAGAGATGGGGAGACGGAGAGTCAGATCTACAGACCACCACGTACCATCCAACATCAAGCCCTCATTCCCCACCAGACCTGAGAGGATATAGATTTGAAAAAAGTATCTTGGAACCAAAAAGTTTAATACTAGCTCACTTTTAATCTATGTTACTCCAAACAATATGTAATTGAACTTATTTTACCTCTATTTCAAAGTAAAGCAACTTAGAATTAAACATGTATTACTTATTTTTTAATAAATATGGACTAAAGGTTTAAATAAGTTCCCTTTTCACTGAAGGGGCCTTAAAATAAAAAAGAAGCCAAGAGTTAATACTTCAAACTGTCACAAACAGACTAATGGGAAGGTGACATTAAATGGATCCTTTATGATTCTGTAATAAATAGTCGTCAGCAAGATCTCATTGCCCTTAAGCATGTTAATCATAGACTTTATATAACGATGGAAGACAAGACATCTCCTCAAAAGTGAGGCCAAATCATCTGGATCATGTCAAATGTTTGTTCAAATGCTTATTTCTCAGGTAATTTGAGTTCTAATTGGTTATTTGATGGAATAAAAATGGTTTGAAAGGTCATGATTGAAAGCTGAGGTTGACTCCCGATTGGTCAAGCCCATAAATCAGCAGGATCTTGATTCCGCAACTCCACACCAGGATCACTGCTGTCCAGACTTTTTTGTACTTCAGTATTGTACAATTCGAGGAATTGGAGACATGTCGTCCATCATTATTTACAGTCTATTCTGATCAAAATGAGTATTTTTCCTCCAGATAATTAAAAGTAGTCAAATACTATTTCCTCTCTGGTCTGATACCAAACCTGTTGATCCCAGCCACAGGGCCTCATGATCAGCCCGCTCCCCCCCCCCCCCCCCCCCCCCACCCCTGTTTGGATTTCAGCGCCTCGCCCTTCCTCTGTGTCGTCCACCATCTCACCTCTCTCCAGCCCAGTCACCCGGTCCACACTCCACATCCGTTCTAGGCGTCTGTGATGCTTGCCTGCCTCTCGGGGCGCACTCTCCAGGTCCAGGGAGCCTTGGCTCCGCGAGGGGACACCGCTGCACGAGTCACAGGCCAGCCCGCTGCACTCGGCATCTCCCTTTCCACCCTCGCCCCAGCTGCGGATGTTGTGGGCGCTGACAGATGTCTGCAGCGGGGGTTGTGACAGGTGATGGTGGTGGTGGGAACGGTGGGAAGGCTGCTGCTGGTTGCCACTGCTGCTTCCACCCGCCCCGCTGCTGGACGGCGAGTTGGTGCCTGCGACGGCATGGTGGTGGATCCCGTGGTGATGGTTGCTGTGGTGATGGTTGCTGTGGTGGTGGCTACTACCACTGTTGCTGGCCCCACGGCTGCTGCCATGGTGGTACTGTGTCGGAGACGAAGAGGCGGAGGAAGGGGAGGTGGAGGGCTGGATCAAGCCACCTCTGGATCCCGGCCCGCCACTCCCCGTCTTCTCCTTCAGGACGTCCAGTTCTAGGCTCTCCTTGCTGCCCCGGCCGCTGCTCATCAGCATACCGTGCTGGGTAGTGATGGTGTACACGCGGGCAGGCTGCAGGGTGCACTCGACACACTTCAGCTGGTCTTCCTCGGCCGAGAAGCTGCGCTCAAGGGACAACCTTGCTGGATTCGTAGAAATGGTGATGGAGGGAGGAGGTGGCTGGAACAGGCCCAGTGGCTGTTTCACCAGGCTGGACTCAGGGTTGTCCTCACAGCCCTTTGCGGTGTTGGCGCAGGGGTGGAGGTGGTTGTTGTTGTTGGGGCCACTCGTGTCACTCTGTGACTCTGGGTCAGGACCCACCAAGGTTTCACACAGAAGATGAGCTAGAGGGTTGGAGAGAAGGGCAAACACGAGTGTCAGAGGAATAGACCAAGATTAGAAAAAGAGAGAAAAGAAAAAAAAGAAGAAGACAAGTTGAGGATGACAGAGGGTACTATCATCATCTTTCTGCAGTTATCAGCCATTGTAGTACACACTAATGTGCCCCGCCTCAGCAGAGGATAAGGTAAAGCAGGTGAAGGAAGGATTAAAGACCACAAAGGAATATGCAGAGCAGCAGAGAGGGGTGGACAAATGGCATGATGGCAGAGACGCTGACCTGATCCGTTTCGGTTTTCAGAGTGTGTGTGGGACAGGTTCTCTCCAAATGCTCGCGCTGCTCTGTGGGGACACACACATGACACACACATAAAAACATTAATTCATGGGAGGAGAGGAGGGGTGAGTGCGAGGGGAGAGGAAAGGGGAGAGGAGAGAAGAAAGAAGGGCAAGGGAATTGTAAATTATAAACCCTAATTGCTTTCTTTGTAGACTCGTGCCACCCACAGATTAAGATGCAGCTGTTTTATCTCCACACCTCAGGCGGCCACAGGCTGAGAGACGGACAGAGTCAGCAGGAGGATATAGACCGAGGGATAGTTTTAGGTTAACTCGCCCTCAGAAATTTCCAGGCCCTAATATAGGAATCGGCATCGGCATCGGCCCCCAAAAGTCCATATCGGTCTGTCTTTACTCTAAAGACACCCATTCAGCCTTTATATAGAACTTTATATCACTAAGGGCTTCCATCTTTAAAAAGAATGGCCCCAGGTCCTGCAGACGAATGATATTTACATCTTAATGTCGCTCTTGTCAGTGTGCGACAGGATTGAAGAAGGACCAAAGACAGACGGGGTGAAAGAGAGACAGATAACTGAAGATGTGCTTTCCATGTCAATCTGGGTCCAAACTGAGGACAGGATACGTGCTACAGCAATGACTTCTGGACATAACGACTCATGATAGTAATTAAGAATAAGAGGAGAGGAAATTAGAAAACGTGAGTAACTCTCAATTCTTTATGAGATATTAATACGACTATTTTAACACTGCATCTTTTATCCATTATTCAACAACTAACTACTGTACTTACAAGATACATACTGTACGCAAACTGACTTAAACTCTGAGATTTTAATTTGTATATTGCTAAACATCTCCATGAAAAGTCTAACACACCCGTTAGAATCAGTGAGATTTTTCTGTTTTTAGAAACGTGGTGTACAAATCACTATGCACAGTTTACTGAGCTTATATTGACGTGATCCCAAAAAATAACCTGATTTGTTTACAGTGGCTGTTTTGCTATCAGGGGCTGATTAAGTGTTTACATCTTTCACTCTACGCATGAAAATAGCCTCTCAGCTCCTGGTGGTTATGTTTTCCCTAATGTAGTTGATGTCAGGGGTGACTGCAGATGCACACACACACAAACACACACACACACACATGCACAGACATACACAGATAAGAAAGAGAGAGTGGTACAGAAGAATCTCCTGTATACAGGGGGAATGTGTGGGTGTACGCCTCCTCCCTCGCTGCTCTTTCAATTATTAAAGCCTGTCCAAAGCAGCAGGCATATTGACACAGGCAGTCTCTCTGTCTCTCCCGCTGACAGACACACACACACACACACACACACCTCAATAGTGCTCTAAAGCACCACCTTTCCTTTCTAACACTTTTTTTCTTATTTATTCATTTCTAGTTCCGATGCACCAGGAAGCAGTTTACCTACAGGACCTTTTAAAAAGCTACGCTGAGACATGTGTGACCTGAGCAGGTCCTATAAATTAAACGTCAAGCTGCTGAAATGCGCTCCTTTGAGAGTAGCTGCCTGAGGTCGACAACAACGCCAACACTGAGCCTATAACGGACCCCTATTTTGGCGTGTTTTTAGACAGGAAATTGAGTTTTCCTTTCACAAACGCAGCAGGAGATTGTCCAGATCAGACATGTTCAATATTGAGGTGAGGGGTCGCGCCTAGGTAGAGCATGCAGGAGGCGGCACACCATGCATACAAATCACATGCATTCGTTCACAGCACATTCACATCTTTTCATCCTGAGATATTTGTAACAGTCCAGTTTCCCATCAGACGTGATTTTTTAAATGCCATCAACACCGGGAGGAAAAGTTCTGGCAAATGTCTGGAGCAACTGACTCAGACATCTGAATTCACATCACTTCAGTGCATGTCTGAAAAGCTGCAGAAACTGAGCTGTGCACCTCTGAATTCAGGTGCTTTTACTATATCCCGCTGCAGCAGGGGAAACCGCTTGTGCCGTGTGCAGCATGAAATCAGATCCCAGCTGCTCACGGCGTGATAGAAATAGGCAGAAAATTGATTAACTTAAAACAAAATCTATTTATTTGGCTGCACTGCACAGAGGCTGTTGCTGTTCTTGCTGTAACCACTAGTAACCACGACTGTTGCCAGATCAACCAGGACTGAAAAGACAACTTCGACACTTAGTAAATGCTGTCTACAGTTTTGTAGACATATCCAAACAAAACTGATCAGATTTGCACAAAGCACTTGAAACTTGGAAACTGCCAAGTGGCTCTCAGATGTCAGTTGTCAGCCGTGTGCATGTGGTAGGAATGTGCTCTGGAAGTGTTCTATATTCATTAACTAACACTAATGACCGTGTTCTTTAATGCCGACACTTATTACCGTAATGAAGTTTGTGCCTCAGTTCTGATTTGCCACGTTAGAACTGCAAACATAATCAGTAACACTTTAAATAACAGAACATCCTCGGGTAGACCTGGAACCTTGCTGCATGAAAACCAGGCTTACCAGAGCTTCTACGTGCATTTCATTTTTCGGGGGGAACAGTGAGAAATGCACACCTCTCTCTGACTCCTCCGTTTTTACTCCTGATGCTGAGGACCTCAGGCAATGTGAGTTTTTTGGGGGGGTTGTTATTGAGGACTGAGAGGTTCTGCACGTGCCGCTGCAACATCATCCAGCAGTATACTCCTATAAATAGCTCAGCACACATGTCACTGCAATTCTGGTAAACTGTATCTTCTCTCTTTAAATCCTTGTTCTGGTGCATGTGAGCCTCTGTAAATATTCAGGGGCAAAAGAAAAAAGAAAGGACAGAAAACCCGAAGATAAATCTTTGTCTTTGCATTTAAGTAAGACTCCCAGTTGAGGACAGTAGTGATCGATGCAGTGTGCGCTCTTATCAGCAGGTATCCCTCAGACATAATCATTATGTCCCGCTGTTCTATTATTCAACAGGACGGCCACTCTGGTTAGAATCACCACACAATGTTGCGAGCGACTTCCGTCATGCATTATCCATGACCGTTGGAAAACAATAGAGCATAATACGTCTCGATCCATCCACTAAACAAAACCCGTGCCCCCCTGCTGTGCTCTCTCATATTACTGCACCCACTCCATATACATGATATGTGAGCACCTCAGGGAGACACAGGCGTGTGAGGTGGCGAGAGGGGATGAGATACTCTACAAGCACAGGTGGAAATGAGGAGGGAGACGCAGACGCAGGCGAAGATTTGAAATTGGTGCAAGCTTTCAGACATGTGACAGGGGGTTTGGGGAAAGAGGGGAGGAGGGGAGTGTCACAGGCAGGGAGATGGGATTGCAGCAGAGAGACGGAGTGGGGGGGGTATATTAAAAATGAAAAGCGGAGTAAACTTGAGGATACAGGCAGAGAGAACGCATTGGAGACAGTGAGGGAGGAAGAAATACAAGTGGCGGAACGTTCAGTTTCCTCCTCGGGGCGACGAAACCCCTTGAAAATCAACTCAACTTTAAATCCTCATTTAACCTCTCAAAGGGCTCATTGAGTGTGATATGGACAATATGAAAACTGCAGTTTAATGCCTCTCGAGGTTGCTGCTGATTTAAATTTGATGTTATGTTATTTTAGAGTGGGGCAGTGTAAGCACACGGGTCAAACAGAAGCAGGAAGGATGGTGCAGGATCAAGTTCAAGTGGATGAGATCAGATGGAATTAGATATTTAGAAGTTTCTTGGGGGGAATCCTGGTTCGGCCATGGCTTCTCTGTGTGGAGGTTGCTGATGGGTTATGTTAATAGGAGTCTTTCCACTGTCTGTCTCTGTATGTTGACTCTCTGACCCTGTTGCCCAATGTGAGCTGGGGTCAGTTCCATCTCCCCCTGCGACCCTCAAGAGGATGAGTGGTATAGATAATGGATGCATAGCAACGTAGAGGCAGAGGAGACGGACACTGTGAGAGTGAAATCTTAAACCATCCGGTCTGTACCTGAGAAGATCATTACGCTGATGTTGCATGTTTCCCCCAATGGATATTCTATTGATGATGTTTTCCAGATTCAAAGATCTGTTTAGTAGCTTTTCTGGAGCCTATAATCAAATCGCATGGTCTTCAACGTAGAT
Source organism: Pleuronectes platessa (assembly GCF_947347685.1). Classification (NCBI taxonomy): domain Eukaryota; kingdom Metazoa; phylum Chordata; class Actinopteri; order Pleuronectiformes; family Pleuronectidae; genus Pleuronectes; species Pleuronectes platessa. Next base: position 15,336,171 of record NC_070644.1, on the reverse strand, counting down.
GGACTTTGTTCAGTTGTCATGGAACTGTAGATAATTAAATTAAAAAAAAAATGTTATTCCTAACTATAAGTGTATAACTGTACTGTGTCCATTCACATGGAATCGACTCTGAAACTCAGTTCATGGTCCAGAAAGATCTCAGAGAAAAAAAGATATACCATTTTCTGCTACTAAATGGACTTTATGATGAGATTGATTTTCAATCCTCCAGACATAATTTCATTCCCATATATTCAGTGACTTATAGCAAGCTATATGTTCATGAGCTTGGTTTAAAGAGATTTGGCAACTAATCAGTGAACATTTTTCACACTTTCACAGCATTATAGGTATAACTTGTGCCTTGTTCTTGTTACTATGGTATGTTAATCACAGTTTCCAATATTGGAATAATTCATATTCATGTGATTTTTCGTAATAAACTGCTTGTATTAAGTGCAACGACCAAATCCTCATTACCCATTCCCTATGTCTATGTTCAGTTTGTCCTTTGTCTTACATGAGGGTTAGATGTCCTGACAGTCTGCTTGGTGGGTGCAGTGCTTTTCCGCTGCCAAGAGAAACGTCACAGTGTCCTTGAACACAACAACTGGGAATACTGGAAACAATCCTCGATCTCAAATACAACAACAAGTCCCCTAGATGTTGTTACCTCCACAATGGAGCTTATGGTTTTGCCCCCGTCAGTTGGTTTGTCAATAGAATAACACAAAAACTCCTGAACGGATTTTCATGATACTTAATGGACGGATGGGACTTGAGCCAAGAAAGAAGCCATAAATTAAGGTGTGGATCTGGACACAGGGGTGGCTCCAGGGTGTGTTTTTTTTCTGCATTGCAAGATATGGTTGATTATTTTCACATTTTCACCAGTTTCCCAAGGGACAATGGATCCTAATGAAAAATGAATGTGTGTTATTTGGTGCGGCTTGTTTGATCTTAAGGGAATTAGTTGAGCTTGGCGGTGGTATGCTACCATTCTACTTTGTGATTTTATTTCATAAGCATCTCCTGATGTGATTTCCATTTCAACATGACATTATTTATCAGTGCTTTTCAAAACCCTTGCAAATCACTATTTGAAAAATAAATACTCCGGTGATATCTCACCTGAGACATAAACAAGCTGCTCATTACCAATTGATGAAATGACAAGGGTGCTGTAAGGTCCATCGTGTGGGATGGAACTAAATTCCAGAAGTAGCTCTAATCCTGTTATGTAAACTTTGAGTGGGTATAATGTGACACCTGAAGCTCCCGTCTCCTGTCCGTGGTCATTTGTTTTGTTCCTTGCTGAGTGAACATGAGCCTTTTTCTGGGTTCACGGTTCAACCGATCCCGCCGCGTACTTAGCGTCTTCACAAGCTGAATGAGTCAGACACAATTACACACACTCCACTTGCTGAACACATTCCGCCACAAACTCCACTAAGCACTCTGCAGACAAATTAAACGCTCCTTGACGGCAGGAAGATGCACCTCAGTGCTTCAACTCTTTAAATGGACCCAGACAGAACAATGGTGAACTAGATACGTGACGCATGGGAACATTTCAAAAATGTTCTTTTTCCTTCTCTCTCATTCTGCTTATTAATGGATGTAGATGCTGAAATGTGACTAATTCCAGTGAAACTTTATACACTTATCTTTGACTCTTTTTCTCGGATTGTCCTGTTTCTCTTTAAATGTGCTTTTTCGCCCAACATTTATGAATACCCATCAATCAATGGCCAGTTTTCCCAGTTGGGTTTGCTTGAATATGTGCCAAGCAACCAAACCATGGTTTATTAAAGAAAGTAAAAAGCGATTATGTTTTCCTTTTTTTCTACCACTCATTCGCTGTTGTAGGGGTAACGCCGCACCGTCATTGGCTGAGGAAGAAAGCACAGATAAGTGGGGTTTAATTTAGATTCCTTTGGAGGGAGTAGGAGCGCTTGTTTCGATGCAGCTGATGTCCCTGATTAAAATGCTGCAGGATCATTGTCAATTAAAAATGAGATTGCAATTTTAAAACAATAATTCACGCAGCCCTATGTCAAGGTGGAGGACGATAATGATAAATTGTTGATAACACTGATTATTTAATCAGTGTACTTGTTTATTTTACTTAATTAGCTGAAAGCATGATTATTATTATTTGTTTATTAAATACTTCTATTTTTATCTGCTTCTTAATCCACTTATTTTGTATTTTTCTTTGAATTCAAGCTGCAATTTACCAGCTGACTTGTGTAAAGGTAGTTATGGGATGGCAAATGTTTCAATGCCACGTACAGTATTTCCATTATCGATCCTTATCCAATCATCATGTGCCGTTTCCCTGTGGATCCTGGTGCTGTTAAACATCTCTTGACAGTATATCTTCAGAGGACAGGCAGCTCATGGCTGAAACCGGGCAATCGTTCCCCTGGCAGTGCTCCCACTGGTCTGGATGTCATCAGAGCGGATGTCTCCCTGGTTGTCTCTCCACCGTAAACAATGGGCTGCCAAGCAAAGAGATTCCTCACTCTGAATGCTCCTTAATCGAATCTTCCTCTCACATGGACTAATTGAATTGGGTTCCCCATACACACACACCCACACACAGCGGCACATACAGACAAAAAACTGCACAGCTGGAGTGATGAGGACCTGTTGAGAGTACTGAGGTGCAGGTTGAGGGCCGAGGGGACTTACGGAGCTTTAATTGCAGTCTTGAAAGTGCAGTGCATTATGGGACTTATGGGAGCGAAGCCACTGATCAGGGAGCTGATTAAAATGTCAGTACAGTAGTGGCTCTCCACATTGTCCCCTACCACATGCAGCGCTGAGTGGTGCAGCTGGTTTAGACACAAATACACACTGACACAACACACACAGTTGTCGGTTTCACCGCAGTAGCTTAGATATTATTTACTTCCAACTTGTAAATGGATACATAGCTTTTTTCACAGCAGACTTGTGTTTCCATTCATCAGGGTTTTCAATAAGCGCAAAATGAAACCTGATTATAAATGGCAGAAAAAAGGCTGATGTATTGCAAACAGGTGTATTCACTGTATGTATCAATGAAAGACAAATAGCTGAATTGGAAAGAGTCTTGATAAATCCTTATGAACCTTGTGACTTCTAGAAAACTAGACAAAATATCATATCTGCAGAGACTTTGCTCAAATGATTCCAAGAAACACATATGACACCATACACTATTCAGCCACAATGTGAAAAGCAGCTACTTGTGTTAATGCTGAGGCCGAATGATGTAATTACAATGGCTTTCCATTGTTCGAGGTTTGCTCTTTTAATCGTCCTCTGTAATGATGTCATGGCTCCCGACAGGAGAGTTATCACCTCCAGCTGCTCGTCTCATTGCAGCCAAACACTTAATGTTTGTTCAACTCTAGCTGACGGAAAATTCTAATTAAAATTTGTATTGAAACTTGAACAGTTTGCCGATCATTTTATTTTTTTTAACTTTATGTTTAAAAAAGGTCACAATACATTTGAAGTATAACTTGGCAGAAAAAAATAATGATCTAGTGAAACAGGCCCATACAATTGTTCTTCAATGTGTTACAAGCTTGTTCTGGAGCTTTCAACTGTGGATTAGCAAATGAGATAAATTGGCTCAGTTGCCCTCAAGCTATGGAACTAGTGCCTAAAAGATTGGACAGTCTGAACATATTTCTGAAACAACTGAGAAGTCTTGAGTTGGGATTGTTTTTTCAAATGATAAATAAAGAGCAGAACAAAAATGCACGATAGCAGACGAATAAACAATCAGAAAACACTGCTGGAGTCCCAATCATTCCTCCGACTGTAAAATCTGCCTCCTTCAGCGTATTTATAGCAGAAATGTAACCGTCTGATTGAAGAACAAAGGAGGGAAGAAGAAGGATATGGATACTGAACATATGACTAATATATACTGTGTTTATACATTTATAAAATGAAAAGGAAACGAGGAAGCAAGATATTCGGCAAAGAGTAGAGAGAACTTGAGAGGGAATTTGACACTTTGTCGAGCTTGACTGAATCTAATTAGAAAAAAAAAGACACCAGAGACCGTTATGTAACAGCCTTTGACCTCATGACTGAGTGACAGCAGCTCTATGACAGAGACAGTCGCACCTGTCGACTGTCCTGGATGAGCTCAGGCACAATATTTCATTTGCATCCGTCAGTAAGGACCAACGCTTTGATCTCTCGCCCCATCTTTCACAACCCTGGTACGGCTGTTGTCCGATGCCCTTCAGCCGAACCGCAGCACAGCTCCAGCTGTCAGCATGATCAAAGCATGCGCTTCTTCACTCAGTGTCGCAGAGTACTGGTGTGTAAATTGGAGGTAATCTCCCTTTCTCTCTCTCCTCTATCTATTTTTTTCTCCTGGCTCTCAGTTGCTCGCTACTTCTCGTGGCCGGCTGGAGGAGAGAGTGTGACCTGTTTCATAACCAGACATCCATAAACATAAGATGACTTCCGCACGGATTAATGTCGGGCATGAGGAGGGAACCTGAACCTCCTTAATGTTTTCTATATGTATTCCAAAATGAACCTGCTCACCCGCAAGTGTGGTGACGACACTGGTCGTCTGTTGGTGCTTTTCAAAATAAGACGCACAGGGTTCTGATACAACACCAGGTCAGATTAACATCACGCTAGTGCCATTTCCACAAAGGAACACAATTCATCACGTTAGAATGTAAAGAATAATCAGTTTTTCCCCCCAATACATCCATCATCTCTACCGCTCATCCTTTTTGAGGATCGTGGGAGCAACCGGAGCCAATCCCAGATCACATTGGGTGAGAGGCGGGGTTCCTTCTGGACAGCATCAGCGACAAACAACCATTTACATTCACATCCACACCTACGGTCATTTAAGAGTAGCCAATCCACCTAACCCCAATCTGCATGTGTTTGGACTGTGAGAGGGAGCCAGAGAAAATCCACAAAAACACAGGGAGAACCTGCAAATTCTGAACTTAAAAAAAATTATCCTACTTAGCTGTTTACATTTCTTGTGAACATTTTTTAAATTATTCCACATTGCCATTCAATTTTGTGCAGACATTCATGGTTCCCTGAGGATGAACCTTATTGAATCAGTGATTTCCTATTGCAACATTAGAAAGAGACATTTGGGGCTTCGAGAGTGATTTTTTTTTTTCCTGGTGAGCACATTCTTTGTCACTTCTTGATATGCACTGCACTTAATGGCTGTGAGATTCATTGCCATCCAAAGCAATTAATGTGGAACACTCTCTATAGACTCTCTCTCTCTCTCTCTATATATATACTCTCTCTCTCTCTCTCTCTCTCTCTCTCTCTCTCTCTCTCTCTCTCTCTCTCTCTCTCTCTCTCTCTCTCTCTCTAAGACTGTGCAAGAGAGTAAAGTTATGAGGAATGATGAGTGAGTTGAGATTTACTCCTGATTCTTTAAAGGGGTATTTTAAAGGGTTAGAATTAAAATCATAGGTTGAACTTAAGGGTTTTAAAAGTGTTTGGGACATTTTATATTTGATATCTGTAAAGGGACATTGCAGCCAGAGCTCTAACATTTAAGATTCAGAGGATTCAGGGTCCGGGCTGCCCTTCAGACACACTGGAGAAGAGAGGAGCGGGCATAATGAGATGGAGTGAGCAATTCAGTGCAACGCTGCCTGCATGCATGTAGATACAGTATGTATGTGTGTGTGTGTCGTTTTTTGTTTGTGTGTGTGTGTGTGAGGTTAAGAGGAGTGAAAACAATTTTCGGTGCTCGCCTCCACATTCATGAGGTTGTGTGCAGGTGAAAAACTGATAAATATTGGATGCGATTCAGCTGCATTTCCTCGTCTATGGGAGCCAAGGTTCATTCTGCCATTAAATCCCCCAAAATTTAACTCTGGATAATGTGTGTTTGAGCTCCTGTCCTTGTGTGTGAAAGAGAGAGGGTGTGAAACCGATAATGGGGTACTCGTTTTTGTACCTCTTTAGGACATTTTCCAGCATAAACACTGACCTTTTCATCACCAGTGGAACTCATGGGGACCAAAGTCTGGTTCTAATGAGGCAACACTTTAACCTCCGGGGTTCTGGTTAAGATTAATGGTAAGATGGGAATCGTGGTTATCTATGAAGCAGTTATGCTTAAGGTTTAGGTATAAGGTTTTGTTAAGAATGTCCACGTTAAATGGAAGTCAATGCAAAGCCTTTATTAGGATAGCTGTGCAATGCTTTGTTTGAGTGTGAGAGAGAGAGAGTTGGTCTCAGGATAGTATTTTTTTCTTCAGGTCTAAAATGGAGCTACATCTGACACAACTGGTGTACCACACACACACAGACACACACACGTGTCTCCATGACTTCAAAGAACATTACAGATTTATTTCCTGCAGACCTACACAGTTACTACCTGCCCAGTCCTAACGCTAAACCTGAACCTGAGCCTTAAACTTAACCTTCAAACATGACTTCACCTTAACATACAATGATTTACATTATGGGAACTTCCTTTTAGGTCCCATAAGGACGTCAAGTCTCTGTGAAGGGACTGTGTAAACATATTCAGGTCCCCACAGCATGAGTAATACATGGACTACACACACTCTCATAGGATTACTGCTCAGGATACCCTCTGTAGTCACTTTCTGTTTAGTATGGGCATCACATCCTCATCTTGCTTTCAAGGTGGCACACTTGCACGCTGCTCTGCCTGCACAGGCTGTGTAATGTAAGTAAATATGACATGCATATGAAATGCAACACAACACACACACATACACACTCAGAGAGAGAATGACGTAATAGCACATCAGCCCACATCTGTGGGTTTGGAGTCTCTGTACTCAAGTCAAGGTCATTCATTGACTGATCTGAAGTCAGACACACTGGGGCTTTTCTGTGGAGCTGGGAAACGTCTACTCTACGCTCAGATCTGGGAAGCAGCCTGTGTGCACTTCACGTGCAGACATGGGATCACAGACACACGTGCTCCTCACCAAACTGCAGCTTCATCTCAGCCCGTTGCAGACGGTGCATGCAGCCAGCAGCACAGGCTGGGGAGCGGGGGGTGTAGCTGCAAGCGCACGTATGCAGCTGCGTGCAGATGCGATCCTTTAAAGACATCAAAATCCATGCAGCCCATAAACCCTGAGTGTCTTATCGGAGGGAGTCGTTAACAGCTCTTAACGGGTTGGACTCCAGCCGAACGGTCTGAGTCCTCGCGCTGCTGGACCCACGGGCATCCCCCTGTCCTCTGTGACTGCCCCAGTAACTGACCGTGATGGGTGATCACCGCAAACGACCCGATCGATTACACGTGATTGATTAATTGACAGCTGGATCATTTGCCCGCCAGTGCGTGAAGCCGGCAGCCGCAACCCCCCCCCCCCCCCCCCGCGGATCGATGCGTTCCGTGCAGAAAGAAAAAAATCGTTTCTTTTTAAATTACTATACAAACCAAACACTTTTTTTTTTTAAACAGCTATTTCAGGTGAGGCTGAAATCAGACAATGAAGGAGAGGGCTTGATCGGTGTGAGTCACAGTAACCCTCGCTTTGCCTCTGCATGACTTTCATTACACAATGATGCTCCATTCAGAACAACAGTAAAAGCTCCGACGCGCCAGAGGCAAACCTCCATCCAGCCCCGTGGGAGAGGAAGGATGACTGGAGCGGGTTATTCGGCCCCTCGGGTCGGCTACATGTGCTCACCACGGGGGCGATGCAGAGGGAATAAAGTGGGATTTAAACACACATTTGCTCAGGACCATGACTGAGTCAGAGCGAAGAGCCCCTGCGCATTCCAAAGACAGACATAACGCAGTGGTGTAATTCACCAAAACACACGTGCCTCTCCACTTGTCTCCCACCTAGAGACTGAACCCCCCCCCAGTCCAGACCCCCAGAAGCTTCTGGAACACATCGCAGGTAGAACCGGGCGCCACACGCACTCACCTAACTTTTGCTGCCACGGAAGATATCGCATCGTTTCTCAAATTCTTCCTCTTGGACACGGCAGTTCCCATGCTGACATGGAACCGACGCAGGCAGGAAAACAGCTCATTCCAAAAGGAGTCGGAGGAAAGGAGGGATGAGACGATGAAAGACGGTGGAGGGAGTGAGAGAGGAAGAAAGAAAACGCTGCAAAAAAGAGAAAGTTGAAGTTATGGGAAATCCAGGAGTAGGCACGTTACGCACGAGTTCTGCAGAGCAAATGATGCAAAAAAAAGAGGAGGAGAGGACGTCAGCCTCTCTCTCTCTCTCTCTCTCTCTCTCTCTCTCTCTCTCTCTCTCTCTCTCTCTCTCTCCCTTCTGTGTGTGTGTGTGTCTCCGGATATGAGCAGTGTGTGGCTGAAAATACACCCCCTCTCTCTCCCTCTCTCCCTCTCATTGATGTGAGAATGCAATGGAAGAAGGATGGCTTCATCATCTTCATCATCATCTTCACCATCAGGGGAGGGGGCGTGTGCAGGTTAGGTATTTCTGGACACTGTAATGTCATTGAACCCTTTGCTCTTCACCTCATCCCTTTTTTGGACCATTACCTGTGTATCTTTATTCATCCATCACCCGGCGCTATGTAACTGGTCATTTTGGTAAAAACCACTCTCTCGCCCACTTCCACACTGGAAAGCAGAGACTCTTGTCCACAGCCAAGGACGAGTAGAGCAGTGAGGTTTAGGTTGACTTCAAACTGTTGCAGGAAAACAATGGCTATAAGTGTGCTGGTTTTATTTTGAAGATTGAATGTTAACCGGGTGAATTCTGTTATATGGACAACAGTTTTATAATTTCTAACTTTGTGGACATCAACTAAAAATACTCTTTGGTTCACGGTTTCTCCAAGTGCTCCAGCTTCCTTCCACAGTCCAAAGACATCTAGTTTGGTGTAAGGTTAACTGGAAACTCTAAAATGACTGTGGTTGAACTTGAGTGTAAATGGTTAGTTGGCCCTGTGATACGCTGGTGACCTGTCCTGGACGTACCGTGCCTCTCGCCCAATATGGGTTTGGATTGGCTACAGCACTGAAACTCTCAAAGGATAAGTATTAATTTAGCCTTTTCATCAACCTGGTAATCAAATTAGTGAAGCGTTACATCTTTAGGCCTCACTATGGGGTCTGACTTGAATGTATTGTTAAGAAATCAAACAGTTAAATTAAATTACAAACTCAATATTTAGAAGCTTAGTTATAAAAGTCCTTAATTCTTCTTGTTTAGCGCTGAGTCATGGTTAGAGACACAAAGAATGATAAGATGATACAATTCGGCTTCAATTTAAATACAAAGGTAATTTAAAAATATATATGTGTTTGTGTTATCTGTGAAACATGGGTTTAACTTATTTCATTAGTAAGGTAATGAAAGCTCAATAGGCCGCCCCTGCAGTGTGATCCCTTGGGTTACGTCATCATGATTCGAGGATGAGGGCGTTTGTAGTGCGCTTTTGATCTTGGTTTCAGAATTGTTACGCCTATGATGTGATGAACATATCACACAAACAGACCAACTGAGGTCGCAGACTCATCACTCAGTTAATGCCGATCATCCCTCAAACTCCAAATCAATCCATCCGTTGGTCCGCCGGTCACATCACCTGCAGCTCCAGTGTGCAGGACGTCCTTGGGCTTTTTATCTTTTGGTAGGAGCCTCTCCTGCATACACACACAGACACACGCACACACACACCGCAAACACTAAGACAAAAGGAATGAAAATCAATAAATAAAGCAAAGCACCGCTGGGCCGGTGTGAGCTGCTTTAGGCCATTAAGCAGTAAATAATTCCAGGCCAGACCGAGGGAGTGTGTGTGGACTGACTGTAGATCAGAACGGGGGAGTGAGGGATGAATGAATTGGACAGAGGACAGGACGACGGAGCTGCTCGCATGAGAAAGATGATGGAAAGCGAGGGGATGAACGGAGGCATGAATGAGCAGCTGGAATCTCGAACAGACGAGGGGGCTGGTCGCAGATGAATGAGTAACAAAAAGGGAGGTAAAAGGATGATTGAAAGACGAGAGAAGAGATTGTCCTTCTGTGAAACGAGTGCAGCTATTCGTCCACTATAAGCAAACACACTGGGATACCACCGTGCTGAAAATAGCCTTTGCTGAAAAAGGAGAGGAAAGGAGACACAAAATAGATGCGAGGCAGTGAAAATGGGATCGAGGGAATAAAAAACACGTGCAGACATAAATCCACATCTGCCGTAGATGTCCGTGTCTGCCCTGACCATTTGATTGCTTGAAAGCAGATCGATATGTGAGTCTGCGACGGTTACAACAGCAGCCAAGTAGCCAAAGAGGAACTGAGGGTTAAACATTAACACTCCAATCCTAAATCTGATTCTTCCGATGTGCAGATTAAGTTTAGGTTAAAAGAATCCATTCCTTTTATTCAACGACCAGGCGAGCACTGACCTCCGCCCTGACCAAACAGTCCCCTGAGGAAACCACATACAAACCCGCTAGATGCAGACATTTATTTGATTATTGATCCGTCCCTTTATTGAGATCTGCAGTCCAATTGAATGGGCTCTTTCTGTGGAAAACTGTTCGGTAGGTTTTGCATAATTCAAACGTACAAACCAAAAAATGGACAGAGGGGCAAACATAACCTCCATGTAGGAGATCTTAAAACCCCATTTCATGGATTATACAAACCTAAAATTCAGATCTGGTTTATTCCAACTTGTACAGTTCCAACACATTCAGCTGCCAAAACACTATCAGCCCGTCTCTCTGAAACCCAATCAGTCCATCTGACAGCGAGAACATGTTTGCAAAGCAGATGACAGAAATACCTTCTTAGGTGACAAGACCAAAGAAGAAGTGAGATACTGTGGTGATGACTTTGCCTCTTGGGCTGTCCCCATATTCTATCTGTAAACCTGAAACCACATTATCAAGCCTTTCCTACTCTTGGAGACAATGAGGTTACTTTGGATAAAGTGAGGTTACTTTGGATAAAGTAACCTCATAAGTTTTTTTAAATGGGTTCTAATGGACTTTGGTTGTGCATTATAATCTCATTTGACCATTTGATTGCGTCGCACACTCATGGTCATTAGAGATGACGACCTTATTTCTTCAGAGCAACAATTTATGTTATGAGGCTCAGGATGAAGATATACAACTGTTGTGTGGGATGTAAATTCTACTGAAAAGGGAAGCTTTATATATTTTCTATACCTGAAACATACTTATATATTTGTATCGATGATTATTTCTCTTTTAATTTTGAAGCAGTCTAATTATTGTATGTTTTACATGTATAATGTAGAATTTCTCCAAATCCTACTGGCAAAGCAAGCTCTTCAAATACAGTCACCAATAAGAACTATTTCTGGGAAGACATACCAGAAATATTTGTATTGGCAAACATTTTACCATTAATTGCAAGTTGTTATCATGGCTAAAAAATATTGGGTGTTTTTCCATCGGAGCTTCGACAGACATTCATTGTCCTCCTCACTTTCCTTCAGTGTTGCAATGGGATCAAGCGTTTTGTATCTGGGGGAAAATGGATTGTCATAAAGTTATTTAATGTCCCCAGAGGATGAATCTTAATGACCTATGCGGGCGTCTGACTTTTAATCTAGACAGCAGGTCAGATTTTCTAATTATCCTGTAAAATAGCTCAGTAACTTAGAAGCTTACTGGTCCCTAGAGGATGAGTTCTAATGACAACTGTCCTGAACTTTGGTTCATACATTCATTCCTCTCAGCCCTGGTGAAGTACATCCTCACAGAACTGTTGATACTGCTTTCCCACCATTACCAGTGCCACCACCCAGTATAAAGTCATGAATCAACACAGAGACCTTTCTAAATGTTTAAGACAACATGCTGCTGATTTGTTCCACAGTGGAGTGCAGCACTTTAGTTTCTTCATAATAACATCAAGGCCTCTTGCTGTAAACCCTGTTCCCTGGAGGAAGACAGGCTGTCTGGAGGTGAGGGATTATAACGACGCTAGCGGGAGGGAAGTGTGAATGAAAACCCTTTTGAGAGCAGATGACAGTTAAAACGAGGCACAACGGTTATAAAATTCTGTTTCACCTCTCACTTTAGAGGTTGACATCTGCATCCATGTATCGCTTAATTTTCTGAAATCACGTTCTACTCAAAGGGGGGGTGAATTAAAAAGCTGCTGCATATCTGGGTGAGCCAGGACCCCCCCCCCCCACACCTGACAGAGCAGGCAGAGCTGAGAAGAGATGGATGGCAGCTGTGCAGTGACAGAAAGTGAGGCACAGAAATGAAGTGTTCTGCTGGAGGTGGAGAGATTTTCATGTGCAGATGATGGATAGTGCAATCCAATGGACGGGTAGAAAGAAAGTTGGTCTGAGTTTGTGTGTTTGTGTGTGTGTGTGTGTGTGTGTGTGTGTGTGTGTGTGTGTGTGTGTTTGTGTGTGTTTGTGTTTGTGTGTGTGTGTGTGTCACATTTAACAAGCAGTAACCAGTGAGACTGAGAAGACTCAAGTCTCAGCTTTGAGGGATGATAAGGATTCATAAGAAAAATAAGCTCATTACTGCAACTTCAAACAACATGTAGAACTTCCCTAAAGGCTACAGCTATAGAATTTAATGCTGTTTTCAAACTACAAAATGATCTCTGTCGTCAAAAGGGTCATCAACGTTTGTTATTGATTATCTATGTTCTGTTCTGCACTGGTCTTCTAGGCAGATACTGGTTCTTTTCTTCTTTAACAGGGTCATGTGATAGAAGCCTGACAAATCAGCGAAGGCAAGCAACCAATAATCATAGTTTCCAACGAGGTAAAATGGTTTGTATTTATGTTGGACTTTTCTAGTCTTGATGACACTCAAACTGTTTGCAGTTCAGTTATTTTTGCCATTGACACAAACATTCATATAGTGCATCTTTGGGCACTTTTTTTTTCATGAGAACAGCATTTGAGGTTCAGGTCCAGACAGCAGAGTTGATGGGTCTTCAAATGAAAATGTAGTAGCGTGGATGTAGCCAGAGTCAACGGTGAGACAATGACTTTGAATCTGTTGTTCAGTGTTTTTATTTCCATCCTGCTGCCTGCCAAAGACAAACAGTGCTCATGTCAGGACTTGTCCTTGTAAACACCCAGAGGACTGAAATGCAGTGATTGCCATTCTTGACCTAACGGTGATATATTGTTCCTCGCCACAACAGGCATCCTCACATTTCTTAGAAAATCTCCTAACCACAGATTTTTTCAGGTACAATGATTCTCTTTTCTGCCTCTCTCACTGCTTCTCTGCCCTCTCTCTCTCAGACTCTCTCTCTCCCTCTTTCCAGCTTGCTACAGCCAAACAGAGCTAGTGGCATATAAACCAACAAACAAGGTCAGCCAAGAGACATTTATCCCCTCTGCATACATGGACTGGCCACCACATCAATCTCACCTTAAGAAGCTTGTGTGAATACAAATACAGTGGCACACACTCATGTGGCTGATAAACGAACCATGAGCACTTCGACGGGCAGGCGGGCTGTGCACGGAATAAGCTGCCTTACAAGCAGATCCCTATCGAGGACTGTAACTGTAGCATGCACCCAAATTTCCACTTGATGTCGGTGCCTCACACTCGTCGGATAAACGGAGCAGACAAGCTGCCAGCAGAGGCTTAAAATGAGCTGTTTGCTCTGTCTAAATAAGTAATTGGGAATTAGGGTGATGTGACTTGTGATGAGTTGTCCAATTTACAATGACGTTGTCGTTTTTGCCATAATTTCATATTCATCATCAGGCAGAGGAAGGTGTGCTGTTAGTTTTGATCAGAATGGTTTGATTTTGAGAATAGCTTCTACATGCAGGTAGGGTAGAGAAAATAATGTGAATACTTGACCAGAAAGGACTCAAACTTTAAAGCAGCTAAAGCACCATTTCACTACTACAGGCGTTTCTCCCTGCCCTATTGTCCACGAGTGTTGAGTTCCAGTAGACCATTTCTCATCTGGTTGGCCTGGTTCCCCAACCTTTAACCGGGCGATGTCCGGACAGTGCCACTCTCCTATTTACTATAACAGGAAGGATGGTAGCATTAAGGACTGAGCTAAAATCCTGCGGGGCTTCCAGATCCAGATTGATCAAATGGTGATGCTAACAACTGGACATCATGGTGCTCAACAAACAGCAGGAGGGAGATAGTTGTGATAGATGTAGAAATAACAAGTGACAGCAACATAAAGAAGAAGGAAAACATGAATCTTGGAAAAAAAATCAGGGGCTGAGGGGGAGCTGGAGAAGATGTGGAATGGGAAGGTTCCACTTGGGCCGGTGGTAATCAGAGCACTCTGAGTTTTTACTTACACAGCAGAATGGACTATAGGGTTGACCTATAATACACCACAGTTATCATGAACATCATAATGAAGTGGCATGCATAATAATAATCTATTAGGTTGGATCAATACGGTATTTATAAGAGTTATTCTTTGATTTCTGACTGCTGCTCATCTTTGTTTACCAAGTATGTCTGTCGGGCAGATGTGAAACTGTCTCTTTTTTTATACATTTAATGATTTAGCAGTTTTTTGAACAGATGCACCTGCAGTTGTGAGACATAAATCACGCTGCCTCTGTGGAGCTGTCTTCCCTGTTGTCATTTGTTGTTTCTTGTTAGTCCTCCTTCGACAAAATCCACTTTATGTATTATTTCTTTCTCTCTCTCTTTGTTGAAAACCCCCAGCTGTGCAGCCCTATGCCACGCCTAATCTATTCTGTAAATTGGAAAAGCTGAAGAGCGCCGCTAGCAGGGAAGAAAATTGCAAAAGTGTGAGTTTGAATTACTGTACGAGGATTGCATTTATTCTAAAAGTGGAGCACAGGTGTGGTGCCGGTGTCCTCACGTGAAAACGTCACATTGATAGAAGCCTTTCATGCAAGGCTGGCTTGTCAGAACATGAGTCAACCATTAAGTCAGAGATTGAAATGTTATCAAAACTCCACAAATGGAGACGTGAACGTCCTTCATGATGTACAGAAGGATTTCTCTGTCCGTGGTCCTGAAGACAGAAGTGAACGTGCGTGTCGCTCTCCGTGGTTCTGAAACCAGAAAACATAGACACTGAGGCAAATAGCTGCTTTGAATACTAATGTTGGGAATGACCGCAACAAAGCATTTGGCAGAGACTTGGGAAAAGATGGTTGACACTAAATGAGCACAAGGAGAAATCCAGAGAGGAGGGAACAGAGACTTCAGAACAGAGGACAGTAAGGGGGCAGATTGGAAACACAAATTTAATTGAAAGAGGAGGAAGGGGAGGGTTGGCATGAAACAGACTAAGCAAATAACACATGTACACCTCTGTACACCTCTATACTCCATACAGGGACTAAGAAGTGAACCTGCGTCACAACGTCCACTTCCCTAACACCTCCACAGAGACTTGGGAGAACCCTCATTATTTATCACCCGTGGGCGTGAGCTTCATTAGAGGCTAAACCGTGGTCTTTCTCCTGGTGACTCATCCGCCATCGCTCCATGTCCAGGCTCTCCTCAGCTAGGCAAGGGTGGCAGGTTGGTAATTGTCATTCTCCCTGGTTAACGGGAATCCCTGCGGCCATGTCCACCCACGCCCCTGTGACATTCAGGCAGCAGCGATAAACGAGGCATGGAATCCCTTATATGATGCGGAGGATTATTTATTTCATCTGCGTGATGAAGGGGACTACCACACAAAGAGTGACAAAGCCTCTCTCTCTCTCTCTCTCTCTCTCTCTCTCTCTCTCTCTCTCTCTCTCTCTCTCTCTCTCTCTCTCTCTCTCACATCTTCCATTATTTCCTTCCCCTTTTCTCTTTTTCTATCTTTAGTGCTCCTCCAGTCTCCTTTTCAGAAATCTTTTTTATATTTTATCAATATGTTCCAATTTTGTTTGTATTGGCGCCAAATCATAATATATATTATTTCAAGGCACTTTACATAGAAGGTCGAGAACTAAAGAATGATCGAGAAGCCCAACAATGAGCAGCTGTGGAGAGTAAAACTTGCTCTGCATGGTGTTGATAGCATTGAGACGGTCCTCTGCTCTACAAAGGCATAGGTTCTCATTCGTGATTATTTGTCAGATGTGGAAGTGGACAAAAGAGTTTCATGAAGGTCACACGGAGAAAGCATCCCTCACCAAGGCTAATGCCCTATCTCGCCACGGTAAAGAGAGCGGTAAGGGAAGTGGATCCGCCTCCTGATCCAGATATACACCAAAGTTAATGGGTTGAGTTTCGTGACTTGTAACCAAGCTGCAAAATCCTGCTGACATACAAACTGCAATAACAAAAAAGTACCACCTTTGGAGAGGAAATAAAATGACACATCTCGTGTATCATATAATAACGATGTCATATCCGGGGCGCACACTGTATATGGTATAAAGTTAACTTTCATTCTCAGCTTAGCTCTGACGTGCATATGCCTCACGTCACACATTTCTGACAAAGACTTTTACATAAAGAGGTTACAACCAAACTCAAGAGATATCATTGGATGAGAAGTTTAATTTGACTGAATCTGCTGCGCTGCCTTCAACCACGGCGGAATAAATCCCTGAAGGACTCTACAGAGCAGATTCCAGCAGTTTCACTGAGATGTGTGATGCTCAAAACGCAAAGGGCGTGAGATAAGTACAGTGAGACGTGATTAGAATATAAGCAACTGGCGGGGGGGGCGGGTGTAGAGAGAAATCAAGTAGGAAATTGACACAGGTAAGATAGCAGCAGTGTTATGAAGAAGTGTTAATGTATTGCAGTAATATATATATATATATAATCTGCTCTGAAATGAACAAATAATCATGAAAGTCAGAGAGAGACGTGCAACAAAGGGGGCGATTCAGGACCGACCTGCGGCCTTAAAAGTTCGTATTAATAAACTGTGACTCTCGAGCACAGTAAATGTGGATTAAGTATTTATATACACGGTTTCCACAAGGTCTTAAAAAGTCTAAACAATTTGAAAATGACAATTTTGGGCCTTAAAAATCTTTTTTGTACCAGGTAGTTTGTGATATGTTAACGTTCATTCAAAGCTACGTATAAGTACTTCTATAGGAAAATGTAAGTGATACGGGGACTCTGATAATCCCTCATATCTATCTTACTTGGCATAGGTCTCAAATATAATTTACTATGGTCTTAAAATGTCTAAATATAACTTGTTAAAACCTGCAGAAACCCTGTGTACATGTCACATGGAAGCAGAACTAAGATAATTCTGTTTTAAAAGAAGTCCCCCCTGTAGCAGATGAGTTGTGTCTGTCTGCCCACTGCAGTGTGAGCAGGTGAATTAACGGTGTTGTAAAGGGGGATATAACTCCAACAGGGCATTCCTCCAATCTCATTACTGATCCAGAATCACCTCGGAGACTAATGACATCCGTGTTGGCTCTTAAGATTCCACCAGTGTATGTGTGTGTGTGTTTGTGAGAGAGAGTAAGAGAGAGAGAAGAGGGAAGGCCTTCTCCGTACGTGACAGCCATGCCTATCCTCACCTTGTCTCACCTTGATGCTGCAGCATCCCTTCTTCCATTCCTCCCTTTCACCGTCCTCACCTCCCCACTAAATCACTCGTAACATCAGCTCCCAGTTGACATATTTCCACTATGGTGCTTAATGGATTCATGCGCTCTCCGGTAGGCTGAGGAGCGGTTGGTTTAATTCTTTCTAAGAGGTAAAGGAGAGAATGGTTAGACAAAAAGAGAGTGTGTGTGTGTGTGTGTGTGTGGGGGGGGGGGGGGGGGGGGGGTAGGCTGATGGTAGGAGGAAAAGTGTGAAATAAAGAGGGATGGAGAGATGAAAAGCAAAACAGAAATGGTTAATGTGCAATGGAAAATAAAGGACGTAGAAGAGGAGGAGAAGATAAGAGTCACGGTCGAGGTATTAGATGAAAGAGGAAATGTGTATATTCATAGATTGAATTAGTTTGGCTTCATTTACTTTCCAATGTAGCTACAGCTAGAAAGATGTGGAGTCTACAGATGACATATAAAGAAAGTAATAATGCTAGAGAGTTGAATGGAAAGCTGTTATTAATGGTCAAGATGAAATGGATTCACATTCTTTAAAAACGTTCCTGTATACTATTCTCTCATCGTACCTCTGCTGGATTCAAATTTCCTTCACACACACACAGTTACTGATTGTGATGTAGGTTGTGATTTCAACCTGACGATGGCGCTAGATGCAGAAACAGTGAACCATGAATGTTTTCTACAAAGTATTTTGACATTTTTTCTAAATATTTCACTTGATAAGTGAAACAATGACCTGCTGTTATTCATCCTCTGAGCACCATGAAGGTCTAAAACTAAAATTCATGACAATCTATCCGAGACTTCACGTTAAAGAAAAATCCACATCACATCAAAGTCAGTAGGGTTTATCCACTTGGGATTCTGAATGTCAGTAGCAAATTTCACGGTTATCCTATCAACACGTGTCAAGACACGTCACTAAAAAACTCAAATGTGAACCTCATCAAAGTCGGTAGGCTTCATCCTCTGGGGACCAAGAATTTCTGTATTTATAAAAGAGAGAAAAGCTGCTGATATATTATATATTTGATTCACCAAATTCTTCCAGATGTTGCTCTGCACTTATGAAGATCACACATAGAAGAGAATAAACTAACATGATGACTAAGAAAAGTTCAAAAAGATAATTCATTCGGGAATTTACCATCTGTGAAAATGTTTAATCTTTCATCCTTGATGGAACAGACATGAATACTATAAGAAACTGGGTTCCTGGATCTCAGTGACTCAACCTCAAGAGACTCTAATTTCCCTCTTGAGGTAACAAGCTGCATGCAACAGTTTCACTAAGCTGTAAGAGAGTGAGTCGTTTAGCTCTAAGCTGTGAATATGATCTTCTGGATGTTTCTTGACATTTTATTAAACTGCAAAAAAATCATGGAGGCCATACAAAGCCTTAATATTTGCAGTTTCCTCACCCTGTGGGACTCCCTCAGCTGTAACTCCTGCAGAGGTAACAGGAATTAGAATGTAAACTAATTTGAGTGCTTCCTTCAGGGAGCGTCCTCTGGGTGTGTTTAAGCTTTTCCTAAAGTGAATGGGGCTCCACTACAGCGGTGTTAGACTGCAGATGGATGAGAGGCTGGAGTCAGAGCTGGCTCTCCTCCCAGAGGTGGGACCATGAATCACAGAAGTCCGCTGGTGTCTGTTTACCCAGACAAACGCACCCTTGCTCGGTTCATTCAGGTCCAGTGTGCATGTGAAAGAGAGGAGGAGAGAGAAACGCTGCTGAGGTTGTAAAACCTGTATCGCGGTGATGTCACCCCACATCAGGCGACAACAGACAAACACAAACACCTTGCCCCTTAAAAAAACCAACAGGAACAAAGTGTCCTTTACAGGGGGGGGAGTGATTAACTGTTGCTTGGGGAGGTTGAAGCTTAATGTGAAGAGCCTCAGAGCGTCTGCCTCTTAGTGGCTGAGCAGGGAGGAGCTGCAGCACAGGACGGAGACTAAGGTAGAGGAATGTTACCAACATGACAGACATAAAGAATGATACATTACTGCATTCAGACATTGCTCTTCTGATGACCTTGTGTTAATGGCGCCTATGTTATATCTGTGTAAATCAGTATGAGTGTAGACCACAGACTGTATATGAAGATGGAGGATATGGCTCAAATTCCTCCCACTCGCCAGAAATTAAGCCAAAATGTTCGGGATACGATCACTGCCATCGTGCACATTTGGAACCAGAGTCTGTGCAGCAGCAAGGCCCCCCCCCCAACCAACCATGATGTTTCAGCACTAAAACCAAACTTACTGGAAAAACAAACACAACCTCAAGCGAGAGAAACCATCTTTGAGAAAAATATATTCTTACTTTTTACAATCTTTTACTTTTTAGTTTGGTCCATGTCCCTTCCTGGAGAAGGCAAGGTTCATGAACTATGCAGCAGCTGGCCACCAGGTTGTGCTCAAGATGCTTTGTCTTAACCTGTCATGCTTTCCATGTTTATACAGCTTATGGTGACCACCGGTGTTACTATCGTACAGGGCGTTACGTCTTACTTCTGTTTATGAATACGCAGAAGCAAGGTGGAAGAGGAGCCTGGTGAACGAGCACAGACGGGGACAGATTGACAGAGTCCTCACACGACACTAAAAAACAAATTCACTTTGATTGTCCTGCATCACCAAACTGCATCAAGGTGCTTGTCCTAACTTGCAGTGTGTGCAACAAGAAAATATGAGAAAATTAAACTCATCAAGGAGCAGAGGGGGCACGAGCCAATCAAATACTGTTTGTTTAAATACAAGTCCTGGCTGGCTTCAAACCTCCAAATAGAGGAGGAACAAGAAATTCAGGTGCAGAGAAAACCAATATAATTTCCAGGGACTGGTGCTACCATGACACCTGTGGTTTGATATTAAAAGATGAGTAGAACCACAGATGGACAGATAGATGGCCGAAACACAGAAAATAGATGAGGAGCAAGCAGACAACAAACAGCAGACAGATGGACAGACTGACAGGGCCGACGGTGAGATGACAAAGGGCGCATTGATCTGATTAAACCACTTTGCTTCCCCAGCTCTCGGCTCAGTCTCGCCGCTCGCCTCCGAAAAGGTCATTTCTCTCCGACTTGGATTCTCACTCGACGTGGCCCCCGAAGCCTCCGAGGGCCGGCCCTGACAAAACGCCTCGGAGCTTTGGGTTCGGCAAACAACGGCCTGGATTAGCGGGCTGAGAGGGAAACCGTGAATGAGATCACAAAATGGTTGAACGCAGACACGTTTCCAGTAATGGACAAAGGAATGGAACGAGAGATGGACATACAGAATGGAACGATGGAGGGGAGCGGGGCCGGTGGTGACGGGTAATCCAGAGCAGAACTGAGGCAACGTGTGAGTGAATGGAGAGAAGAGGGCGATGAACGAGTGGTCATCAACGGAGAGCCGGGTGGGTGAGCTATGGGAGACCCTGGTGCTGACAGCAATTCACTCCCTCAGACCCTGACATGCACTGGTTTCAAGGGGTTTATGATGAAGCTACAAGAGAGACAGAACAGTGTTGACTGTGTTTGCTCTGGGGGAACAACTGGTCAGCCCAATCCCAGATTAGTGACCTTTTGAATCTTTGGAGTTAGTACTTAATACAGTATCTTCCAATTACTCAAGCTGCTTAGAAATATTTCCACCAAAATACACATATGTACGGAGCCCCCTAAAGGTCACGGCGAGAATTGTTTTACTTTTTTTTTTTTTTTTTTATATTTTTGTTTATTGGAAGTAGTTTCACAAGATACAACAATATAACAGGGAATACTTCCATCTTACATTTTTTCCCATCTTTTTATCCCTCCCACATTCCCATCCCCAGCACCCATAACAAACCCATAAACACGAAAAAACAACCAAATATAAAAATAAATAAATAAATAAATAAAAGAATTGTTTTACTTTTGCATTCCCTCCTACTATGTTTAGAATTATCTTGCAGTAGAAGTACTTTCGATCTTACATAAAATGAAACCAAAAGTTTCTTATGTAAATGTCACTGAAACGTTTTGCTGCCATCGACAAGAATAAAAGTACCATGTGCATCATTTTCACAATACTTCACTTCCCTGAAATGTTTGCATTGTTCTATTATATTAGTGAGGCTTCAGAACAGCAGTGGTGGGGGGGGGGCATATCTTTGCATTTGAAAGCAGGTATTCCGAGCAACTCCACTAAATCAGAACAGTTTTAAATTCCCCTTTACCTCAGAACAAACCTCAGAATACAAACATCTGACCAAACCTGAGAGACCTGGCAGTAAAAATACATTATTCACGTCACTGCACTCTGTGTCTGCTGCTTTTAGACCACAGCGAGCACGTGGGTGTATTTCCGTGCTGCCGAGACAATTCACAACCTTTGGGCCTGTTTGTGTCCTGGGAAAAGTTCATCTACTTTTAGCTGTTTCAAACCCTGGTGACGTATTTGGGTCTCACCTCGTGTTCCCAATCAGCAGCTTCACCAGGATATTATTAGCCTGAGAGGAGCAGCGGCTCTCACACTGGATCATCCGGCAGCTGTGACTCAATCTTTGTTTCCACACTGACCTGCAATGTGTCTGCTAACATATCCCACAGGAGCTGAAGTCTCTCACACACACACACACACACACACACACACACACACCCACACACACACACACACACACACACACACGCCTCCAGCTGTAGTCTCAGCCTCTCTAGGTTTCTGCAGAGTCATATCCAGGCCCACATACTCTGCCATTTGAGTACATGACTAATCACATATTTGTTTTCTACTGTACATGGAGAGTTGATGTTGAATATATGTATTTGCTGAAGGAACAGAGTCAGACGTGATGTGGAAGTAAATCATATTTAATCAACAGATGATTCAAATCTGTTGATAAACGCTGTATTAATAGTTTGCTTGGCCTGTGGTGAAGCTGGTTGCTACTTTCGTTACGAAACTTTAAAAGTGGCCGCAGGTATTTTTTCAGTTATTGCAAATACCACATAACAGCTCTACATAGACTGAGATATAATTAACTAGTTTATTAAGCCTGTAGATCATAATATAGATGACTCAATATAACACGCCTGGATGCTGACATATCTGTGTTTCTGCCCTGAGCTCAGAATCACTGAGCCACGTCCACACCGAGCGCCACACAAACACAAAACATTCAATTTGCATCTGTGCTCAACTGCAGCCGGGAACATCACACACATGTAAATCAGGTGATGTGCAATAAAACACTGCCCAGACAGGTCCAGTCCCAAATGAGTCTCGGTGCCGCACTTAGGGAAGAATCCCATCCATCAAGAGCAATCTACTAAGAGTCTTGTGTTCTGGATGGCAGAGACATATTGGGGGGGGGGGGAAGGTTACACAAGTGGTGCAGTGAAGAGAAGAGGCGGCAGCAGAGCGATTTCCCCCGCGAGGCCTCGACTCAGGATCAGTTGGAGATGATTCCTCTGCTCTGGTGGACGGATCTCAAGTGTCACCAAGCAGAACACACGTTCAAGACGTAAAAGGACGAGGAGGTGCGAGTCGGATTGATTGCGTCATATCTGTGAAAGAAAAAACACATAAGAAATACCTTATTTTTCTAATTTGTGTCTGGCTGCATTTGTTGTCTAAACATGGTCGTGTTGGATTAAAGAACAGAGAGCGAGGAAGCAGCAAGCAGGTCATTTGTTTTTGCACCTGCAACGAATTCATAGATTCAAACTAATTTCTTTGTTCAAGGGATCCACTGTTCCTCAGATTTTTATGACACATTATAGGTCCTATTACCTCAAGGCCCCATGTTCCCCAACTCTGTATTTACATAAGACTATGGACTATTATCAGAACTCATCAATAGGGTTCAAATGGTTGGAGTCATGGAATCCCCAGAGGTTATAGCTGTCATATGCTGGGGTTAGTGTAGGACACTGGAGTCTTAGAGGAGTGATCTCTGCAGCAGAAAACACACAATTGCATTTATTGTGATGAGTTGATAGATGAATTGAATATTTTGTCCTTTTCATCATCGATTTAATCTACTGATTTATTTACGGGGAGAAGCTGGTTATTCTTAAAATTGTGAATGTAGGACTAAGGCTGTAAATTGCTAGCCTGGATGCCAGACGAACTTAGCCCCGCCCACAACAGATTTGGTCGGGCAGTTCGGTCTGGAGTCGCTCCATTGGGAAAAAATTATGGCCCGACCGGGCCAATCAGATTGTCAGGGCGGGCTTTATACGATGATTGACAGATGATCAACGGTAACGTAATCAGCCACGTCATCACAGTGCCCTCGGGTTGAATTCGTTTTCAACAAACATGCCTGCCGCTGGCGAGCTGAGATGTGTAGATGCTGCCATTGAGTCTGTTTTAGAAGACATCGACAGCGCATTCATTTTGAAAGAGGAACACAGAACGTGGAGGCGACGCCAAAGCACCGCGCTAATCCCTATCGCCCCGGCGCTTGGCTGTTCACAACGGACACTGAAGCGACGCTGAACCGCCGGGCAGCGCTAATAATATCATCCGTTGATCCAGTAGATCGCTGCACGGCTTTGTGCCAGTCACACCGGAGGCTGAAGCACCACGCTGCGCCAAGGCTGCCTCGCGGTGCTTCAGCCTCCGGTGTGACCGGCACAAAGTTTTAACATGGGAGTGGATGGGAGCCAGCTGTTATTTAAGGCTTGGCGCTGCGCTGAAGCGTCCGGTGTGAACCCGGCGTTAGTAAATAACTCACAATGCGTTGCTTAGCATACGTCACATACTACGTTGCTCTGATTGGTTGTAGGTCTATCCAATTGAGCGAAGAGGAATTTTACTTCCTGGTCAGTTGAAACACGCCCCATAATTTATTGTAATTTATAGTAAATTGCTGCTTTGAGCTAAATGCTAACCACAGCTACCTCAATATGCTCACAATGATGAAGCAGGTACAATGTGTATGATGACCACCAACTCAGTTTTGTGTTAGCACTACAAGATAAGTCAGAGCATCACCAAAGTCCGCGAGATCCTCTGGGGACCATGAATGTTTTTTCCAAACTTAATAGAAAGACATCGAACAGAGGTGGAGATATTTCAGTTTGGATCATAGACTGTGTATAAATGTTTAATGCACAAACATGAAGCCAAAATTAGACGCTGCGCATTTGGAGTTTTCCTGCATTTGTAACCAGGGGATGGCGCCACGTATATCAAAGCATCCAGTAACTCCAGAGAGGAACCTTTCTGACCTATTTTTGCATTCACCTGTCACGGAGGTGCTTTACCCACAGCAACACCAGAGTGTGACCCACTTGCCTGTTTAAGCCCCTTCTGTCCCCATTTTTGTGAAAGCCTGTGGGCCAGAGAAGAGGAGTGAGAGGCACGGGGGGGAGTACAGTTTGTATGTGGACCTGGTGGTCCGTCACACTTAACCTCCAATAAGTCAAACTGTTTGTCCGTCTGGGGTCAGAAACATCCCCTCGTCTCCTCATTCGTCCATAAACGTCTCTCCAATTCCCTCGCTGCCTGTCCCAGTGATTCGGTCCAGAGTGGGGCCATTGTCTGCCAACACGCCGGCTCTGTGGCGCCTCTTGTTCACTGCCACCCTCGTCTTCTTCTGTCAAAAGACTAATTTCCTGGAAGCCTGGATTCATTCACCCCCAGGGTTTTTCTTTTCTTTTTCCTTTGGCCACTCCGATTTTCTTCCCTGTGACGTATTGATTGAAGGCAGCGTCACTTATTCCCTCTCTCATTCGTCGTGTCCTAGCTCCTTCCTGCGACCTAAATTCCCCCTGTGTGTGCTCATTAATTAGCTGATGCAAGTCTGCGTCTCCCCGGGGAGGGTGGGAGATTAAAAAGCTCATTATAGGACACATCAATAAAGTGGGATTAATCTATTGTTGTGTGCGATCCATTGTGTGTGTGTGTGTGTGTGTGTTCATGTTGCTGACAGACTCACAGGTGTGTTTGCATTTCATTTATGATCATCTCTGTTTTCTTCAGGCTGAATCTTGTTCTTGAAATTATCCAGAGGGGCCGCACGCGAGAAAACAAATATGAGTCAATTGCTCCTGAAAATTGACAGAGTTTTCCTGTCAGCCTTCAAGTAAAAACTGGAATGTCTGAGTGAACCTTATGTGAGAATACAGCAGGAAAAATGTTTGATAAGGATAAAAAAAAAAAAGAGTTTACACATGGAAGATGTCAACTTGGAGAGAAAATCCTTCAGAATAAACAAATTGAAAAGGAGAACATCCTGAGAAAACACTGAAACACTGAGACATGTTTTAACTCGTCACAGGTCAAAGCTGCTCAGTGTAAAGTAATGAATGTCCGCGGCCCCACAAACCACCTGCAGCCTCCAGACTGGGGGGGGAACAGGTTGAATCAAACTCTAATTGAAGCGGTGATTTACTGCAGGTTGGATGAATTATTGTTCTGCAGGACAGATAATCATCAGCTCCAGTGATGAGTCCTGCTCTCACTGAGCAGCCGAGCCTCCCAGCGGAGACATCTCCTCATTAGTGGATGTTTTACTCATTTTCCCAATGTGTAATTTACTCAGGTGACTCTCATTAACATACAATCTTATTTGCAGATGTTTGCACTGAGCAATAATTAAGTTAATCTTCGGAAGCTGTCAACGTGTCACTCCTCTGCTGGAGAATCATTTTCCAAAACCTGTTTTCTGCTTCAAGTAAAGATAAATATACAAATGCTCCTTTTGCAGAAATGACTTTAATTCGTTTTAATAACAGATAATTACTCTTTCTGTTTTTAAAGTGTTCATCTGACAAAGAATGCTAAAGGAGTTTTTTTTCACAATTGTTGGATCAACTGATTCACTCAAAAAATGATTTGCAGTTTAACCTAAATGTTTTTTATTCTACAGTAAAACTAATTGAAAAATGAAAGACACAAAAGTACAACAATAAACGGTTTATTAGTAACAATGCTTATCAATAGCAATATTTATCAAATAACATAAATAAAGACAACGTCATACAGTACAGGCTCACAGGAACAGTTAATTTACGATTGAATATTACTAATGCAAAAATAAATCAATGCCAGATGAGGGCACGAGTGGTTGTTTTCCATATGGGTCATTTAAGGCTGTGTTGCATTAACTCCTTGGCACAGTTCCACACATTACATCACTTCCTCCATTACCACGTCCCATTTAATAAAGTAGAGGAACTTGAAACAGCCGGACGATAAATTCATTGTGCTCGGTTTTTTGGAAACCACCCAAAGCTGGAAGAAAGAAAAAAAAAAACACACAACACCATCGCCCTATTCGTAAAACCAGCTAAATATTGTCCTCACACTTTCTGTGTCCAGGCTGTGTTGAGACAACACCTTGTTGAAGCCCCACAGTGTTTATCACAGGCGTTCTGCGACTGTCCAAGAGGCAGAAGCCGTATTCACAAAGATCGCAGCTTCGTTCAGTATCGAGTGGGAAAAGAAGAAGAAACGTTGCATTGATAAACCGATAAGTGGGACCAGTAAATTGGTCCGGCTGATATTAGCTTGTTGCACGGTTTACTGTGACACACAGTACTCGTCGGCTGATAAGTAACAAGATTATCGTTTTACTGCAAAATGTTTTGCTCAGTCTTGCGTTAGAATATTTAGCTTTTTGTTGTCCGACTTGTAAACTATACCCGAGGCCTCTTTTACAGCCTGTTTAGGGGGGGGGGGCATTAAGTATAAAAGGTAAAGACACATGAGTCAGGGGGCTTTTTCTGCCTGCGTGTCGGCAGTGGAGGTAGTCAGAGTAAGATCCATGTCTGTGTAAAAGGAGGAAGTTGAATTCAGTCTATGTCTTGGCTCTTTTGGTTCAGTGTAAACGAGCAGAAGCTGCAGAGGGGAACGATCACACCTCCCTGGATGAGGAGAATGCTGCCGGTCAAAGTTCGAAGTGGAAACCCCCACAGAGCCATGCTGTGGATTCGGCTTTGCCACGGGCAGCAAATGTTTTATTCACGTCCTTGGTCGCAAAGATTGGACCTGAACGTGTGGGCGGTGAAGTTTCTCCAGTGCGACATTCATGAGTGGGACCATGCCCCAAGGACGGGTCTTCTCAAAGGCAATATAACAGGATCTCTGTTTAAAATGAGGAAACTAATCCAACTATTTTGAAAATCACATTATCCATTGTATAGGTGGTTTTTTATTTGATGATTCCAGATTCAAAGACATATATGAAACTGAGCATCAGTGTGATCTGAACTTTATTGTGACCTTAATTTATATATATTTATTTTTTTACATGTTATAGACCTAAAGATTAATCTGTTAAATGAATTGCCATCACATAGATCTTTCATTATTATAATTGTTTATATAAAATGCTATAGAATGAAAGAGATTTGTGTTAAATCAAGGATATAGAACGGTTAGTTTAATTGTGCATTGCATTGCGTTTTTGGAATGATTGTCCAACTGTGGTGACTAGTGCATAAATGTGTGTACGGCTGAGGTTGTATACATTCTTGCTTTAAATATGAAACAGTGAATTATTCACCGTTTTAACAAAAGTGAATTAGATCCAAATCAGTGAGAAGCAGCTGAGAGACGTTTTGGACAAATAACATGACAGGATGTTCCTGTGAAGAAGTGAAGAACTGTTCCGCTGACGCAAATATAGCCGCTGTGCATATTTTTAATTCATGTTGATTGAAAAGTGAAAGTTGATCAAAACTTGAACTGTGTCTACAAAACATTAAAGGACAGAAAGGCAAAAACAAGGAAATGAAAGGATTTAGATTTGCACTTTTTCAACTCTTTCCATATCCTTGAAAGAAATCAAATCAGACTTTTAAAGCTTCATTTGAACTGGATGGTTACCACGGAGCTTGGTGAGAGGATGTGGTTTGGGTCAGGAGAGAGAACCCAATACAACGTGGCGTGGATTCAGATCAAGGGTAGAATCCAGGACTTTTCTTTTAAGAAATAAAAATATGGATTTAAAGAATTTAAATGTGGGATTGTTGAGCCTTGGTGGAGGTACGTGTTCTGTCAGAATAAAGAGTGTGCAGTGCGTCCCTCGTCTCCTGGTAAAATCCCACATTTCAT
This sequence comes from Pleuronectes platessa, assembly GCF_947347685.1. Lineage (NCBI taxonomy): Eukaryota > Metazoa > Chordata > Actinopteri > Pleuronectiformes > Pleuronectidae > Pleuronectes > Pleuronectes platessa. The sequence continues at coordinate 15,307,636 of NC_070644.1, read as the reverse complement.
GCATATTTGAGGGAATCTGTGGCACACTCGGTGAATGAAAGGACCCTCGATCACCACACACTCTGCAAAGACAGCTTCGATTACAAGACACAGTTCACCGGGGCTCACTAATCATGCACTTTTTGGTTCAGGCTCCATTTAAACTCCCAAATCACTAAAGGTATCAATATGCAGTCACCACGGATGAGGAGGAATAATTCCAGTATTTGAATCCTATGTGAGTTTAATCTCATTGATGATGATGTAAAAGGGATCTAAATGTCTAGATGACTAAACAACTTTTCTTCTATTTTAGTGAACTGACTCTGTAACTTCTGTTTTCCGAATATAATCAACAAAGATTCATAGTTTTCCTGTGATCAATATTTCAGGGGTGTTTTCTATCTTCTTTTCATCTTCCACCGGACTTGTTTAATGCATGTTAAGCTACAGGAAGTAATCTAGACTCTCAACAAGAGAAATGATGAAGCTTTCGGCTGCTCCTGTTTAGACTAAGATGTGAATGTGAGTAAACCGCTCGTGGGAAGTTTTTCAAGGGCTGTGCATTGAGCTTGTGAGCCACACGGCTAACGAGGCCGCGTTACAGAGGGCACACTGGTAATCACGGTCACTCTGATAGTCTCAGGGGAGGAAGGAGGAGGTTTTGTTTGACTCGGGATAAAGTGGAGGGGAATGTAAGGCGACGAGAGGCAGGTTAAATCGTGATGACCTGCTCCTTCAGAGGTTGTTAGTGCTGTCTTCACTTCATGGACTGTTTGGAAAGGACTTCCTGGTTTGACGGCACATCCAGTGGAGTGTCCGGGCCCCTAACTTCTACTCGCTGGCAGTGAGTTTGGTTATGCGACGTTTGCGGCTCAAATCCAGATCCTCATCCTGCTGATCGGAAGGTGGGACATCAGTTAGGGGAGGAATAATCAGAATAATAATATATATAGAATAACATTTAATCAGGTCATAAAGAAAAGTGCTTAAAGACTTCTACTGAATGTCACATTTGCTACTGCGATACACATCTTGGGTTTTCTACAGGTCGATTCCTGAATGTATTTGGCACTATCCAAATCTCTGCTTGATATTCCTGTATTTTCCTGATTCAAATTCTATAAATTTAAATCAAAGTTATTTAGGAGGGAGGAACATTACTCAGGGTTCAATTGAGTTTTGGCTTAAGTACAAGTGGGGTTTCGCACCGTGTCACCAGTCTCCTCCCATTCAGTGGGCTCGCCGTATCGACTGTACAGCTCCATGTCGGACGGAGCGCTCTCCATCGCCTCCTCTTCGTAGTCGGTGTGGTAGTCTGACTCCTCTGATCAGGAGAAGGAGAAAACAGAATGTTGTAGGTGAATATGTTCTTCTGTGACTACGTGGAGCCGACAATAGGAAAGACTTGATGTCTCATTATGTTTCCCTTCAACTTGGTTTCTAAATATAAATCATGTATGTATGGAAACTGTTTCTATTTGAGGGTAAGTGCGTAATTTGAGTTGTTGCATTTGCACAGGTCCCACTTTCCGTCCGTGTGTTACATCCTTTGAGTGTGTTCAGTGTACGCACATAATTGATATTCTAATTCTTCCTCTGCAGTGAGGCTGCAGCAATCCATTTCCTCTTTCATGTGAAACTGATGCGTTTGCTAATAGAGTGTGACAGGAAAACAAAAAACGCATCGAAGAACAAGGGAGCGAGCAGTGGAAAGACAAACATGGGGGAGAGGTGGTGATAGTATCTCAAAAACACTGTGTGTACATGTTTGAGATAAAAAAATGAAATGAGTGTTGGAGTGTGTGTCAGTACGTTTATCATCCACCACAGCAGGTTTAACTGGCTCGATGCGAGACACGATTTCTGCCAGGTCGGTGAAGGAAGCGTTGGGACACGTCAACACCTGAAAGTCAAACACAAACACACACATTCATTAGAAAAACACTGTTTAAGGAACTCTGATGTCATGTAAATCTGTGGGTATGAGCTCATGAACTGGTTCCATTGCGATGCAACGGCTGCCAGGTGTCAACACCTCGTCTGTTGGAACTGTTCATGACACTGAAATCATATGATGAAAGTATAAATAAAAGTTTCTCTAAGGACGAAGTGACGGAAGCGGCTTTTTTGAATGAAATCTTGAAGTCTCAGTTTCAGCAGCTTGGTGCTGATGTCTCGCACATTTCTTACTGCTCGGATGTGAAACCTGCACTGGTTTCAGTCCGGAGATGAGAAATAAGACCGTACAAATTTCTTCCACAGCTCAATGAGCCCAGTCTACAAAATGTAAAATACAATTATACCGATCATTAAAAGAAATGGAGTAAAGCAGACAAAGTAGAGATAAAGTATTTTCCCGTTGAGCACGTCTGATCTGAGCTGGACTGGTTCTATTTCTTTGACTATAGTGTGTCTCATGTCTGGGTTTCTGCAGGTTTCAACAAGTTACATTTTAAAGTTAAAGACTTGCAGTGATTTATGACGCAGCCATTGTGTTTGTCGCATTTTGTCATTTAATCACAACAGACTCGCCCTTTTTTTATGAAAATCTCTTGATTTTGTGCGAGACTGTTGAACATACAGAGCTGGGAAACATAAACAGAACAGAAGCGATGCATTATCTCCCCTGAGAGTTGTACCCTACAGTCGGTGGCATCTGAAAATAGACGAACACTCATTATCCGCCTATGTGGGATGGCTATTGTTTTAAAGAAGAAGATGATTTATTTATAAAACAGTCTTTTGGTTTCCAATCTGCGACTATAACTGCAGCTCCACTCTTCTCTCCACTGTTGTTTAGGTGCATTGGTTAGTTTCTTATCAGGATTCCTTCGTCATCTTGTATGATTCTAACATCATCCTCTTTCTATTTTTGTTTAAATTGGAGGCAAATGTTTCCACATGTCTTCATCATTCTGTCTTGTTTAGTTGGTCCTTTTTGTTTTTCTTTGACATTGCTAGGGGACAAATCTGCTCTATGGTGAATTTCCCTGTATTTAAAGAGCTGACGGATTCAGAGCTTTATTGTTGTTACTTTATCAGCAGCGTGGAAATGAAATATGAGGATGTGAACAACAGACTGTGGCAGACTGTCAGGATATATTCTAGAGACAGTGAGGATATATTTTAGAGGCGGTAACAATGAGATCAAAATGGTACCAGTGTAGTAAAACCATTTGGTCGACTACACGTGCAGAGAATCCCAATGAGAAAACGGATCATGAGGAAATGAGAGAGAATGTGAAATCTGATGTGGGACATTTTACTTTAGTAAGCTGTTCAACCTCATATTACATTAAGTCTGTAAGAACACTTTCATTTCTCTCCACGGTACTTTTTTCATTGGTTGTAATAATGCAAGCAAGGGTTATTGCTGGTGATATATACGCTTTTTAAATGAAGGGTCATTATTGATAATGTATTGAACTTCCTGCAAGACTTGTGATTTCTGGGTATGATACGACATCTGGTGCATAGAAATGTTATTATTATGCTTAACTTGGTTGTTTTTCTTGAATTCATTTCCAGTTTTCTTTGAGTGCATCCACACAAAATAAATGATTAAATTGCTTATCCTTGCCCACTGCTATCAAACTGTAATCAGCTGAAACTGATTCACTCTTCTTTAGTCCCACAGTTCAGCTCTGATTCGCTTGGGTCTTAAGTAACATCTCACTCTCCCACTCTTGCTGGAATCTAATGCGCCTCCGGAAAACATGGAGGCGACTTTTCCATGTTAGGTCTGACTTGAAATTAACATTTAATGAGAAAATGGATATAGGATATAAGTAGCTAGGAGAACCTGTGCTCGCTGGAGTTCCACTCTCCTTCTGGGTCCAAAATCTCGATGATAGAGAAACTATCAAACCCTGTTTTAAACGGCAGCCTCACAATCCACCACTAGCAAACATAGTCGGTGAAATTCTTTCTTTGAAATAGCCAGTTTCTTGCAGAATCTTTTCAAAAGTTCCGATACTTAAGATAATTTTGTGCTAATTTGTGAAACATTGACTTGAGTGCAAGTTCACTAAATGCTCCACATTTCCTCATTTTAACACAGGCCACAGGCTGAACCTCTAATTTTCAGCCTCGAAATCTGGTGATATTTTTCATTTGTTTTGCTCATTATTCAGAGACATTTGGCAAATCACAAGTAAAGTAGGTCCCGGCCTCTGTTGTTGCTTCACATTGAATTATCCTTAATGACTTTCTTATCACATGTTCTACAGCATTCCCCTTCATCCTTACACTGTTCTTGCTTTGGGTGTTGTGGAAGTCTTCCTGGTGTCTGTCTTTCAACATCTTCTCCACCACTCCGCTGCGAATCCAAACATCAAACACAGTCTTGCCGTGCTGGTATCCCACCTCCTACGTCGCCCAGACAAACAAAAACACTTGCATATCAGTATCCTGTTCTACACCTGAGATTTTGAAAATATAATGAATTCCGAGTATACTGTGGGAGTGAAATACATTTTATCATAACAAAGTTAGGAAACGGAACAAAATAGTTTTCAGCTGAGGAGGACACAAAATAGAAATCAGAATCACAAGGGTTCTCAAACTTACGGCAATCTCATCAAACTTTCCAAACTCCAGAGTGCGGTATCTGTCGATTGGCGGCCTGATGTACTCGCAGTAGTCGCTGTTCTTCACCGACTCCAGCTGCCTCACGCAACACACGTAAGCCAGCCGCGTCTGAATCTCTGCCATGTTCAACACCTGAGACCACGAGTGTAGGGATGAATATATGCATCACTGTTTTAAATACACAAACCTCCAAAGATATCCTCATTGCTATTCATAGGACTCATTTATCTGTAAGACACATCCCTGCACAGTATGTTGCATCTTTGTATTTAATCAATCCATTACCTTTACTTTCTCAGCTAGGGGGTTGAGGCGTTTCCATAGCAGCCACCAGCCTGAGAGTGAGTCGCCATAATTAGTGAGGTTGGTTTCATCCCTGCTGCCCACGTCAATAGCAATCACCACTTTGGCCCCCATGGAGCGCGCCACATCAGCTGAGAGGAGAGGAGACAGAGGGCAGGACGGGGAAACAATGAAAGTTTGGTTAGAAAATACCATCAATCAAATAAACATGTGAATGTAAAATAGACATGGGGAAGTTTATTTTTAAGTATATAAGGAAAAAATGGTTAACGAGGTATGAAGTACGATGAGTAAAAAGACTGAAGCAGCTTTCAGACATGCTCTAAAGTCTGGACATTATATTTGTGAGTCCTAGTCAGTTCATGACATTTTCCAAAAACGTCTCCTGCAGCCCCCTGGTAAAATATCTGGAAAATGTAAATTTTTCCAGAATTCATGTCTGCAAAAAGCTTGAGTGTAACAAACCAGGCAGGTTGTTGATGTATCCTCCGTCCATCAGCAAGTGTCCATCTTTGGGGTCACAGAGAGGAGGGAGATACCCAGAAAGAGACATGCTGGAGCGGATGTATCGCCACAGAGAGCCTGAAACAGCAAACAGTCAACTCATTCAGTTATATATACCTATACCTATTCAGCAATACATACTTAACTGATAATAATAATAATTAAACATGAATGGGATCAAAGAGAGGGTCAGTTTATCTGAGCTGACAGAAGATATCGGATACAAAAACAGAAACCATCTGCAGGGCCAAATACCACTTGAGTTTTAAAAATCTTCTTTTTGGGTGACCTACCATCAGTGTGGACCCTCATGGCCGAGGCAGTGATGTCAGTGGTGATGTTGAAATATGGGATCCAAAGGTCCTGCGTACACAAAAGGTTACATCCAAACAGATCAACATAATAAGTGGACGATACGTTCGCTCATCCCTTCTTCACATCGTTATCTCCTGAAACGTTCACTGGCCTCTCGGGGCTCTGATTGTGTCGGGTCCCTAGTAAAAGCTCTCTCACCTCGATCTGTTTACTCTTGAAGACGTTGCTGATGCTGGTGTTGAAGGCAGCTCCGGAAAACATGGATGTGACCGGGTATGTTAAATCCAGAACCTTCTTATACACTGATGTCATTTCCTGCAGGGTAGAGAAATGAAAGGTCAAATGGTTTTTTTCATTGTTCCATGCAACTGCAGAATGCACTGTTTCATCATCAACAAAGCATATTTAGTCACTCAAAACTGAATTTTATGTAAAAGAAGATTTGATGGTCTGTTTTTAAGGGCCTTGTACAAGTTGTTTTCAATATGCCAACCTCTTGGTGTGTACATATGCTTTAATTAGTTGTTGTAGTCTTTCAGCAGACTTACTTATTTGGCTTTTAAAGTGAACAGAAGATAACTCAGATAGGTTTATTGCATGTTTCACCCAAAACCCACCAATGATTATTTAAGATTCTAAGTAAAACCCTTCTGAAACATGCACTTGACGCATCAAACTTTCATTTCCTGTTGAACTAGTGAAAGTGGATTTGCACTCGCCCTTAAAGCACTTGTGCCATGTGCTTTGGACCATGCGTTTAGGTCATTAGAACAGAGCCCTTTTTTTATTGCAACAGTGGCTCTTCTAATTTAATACTAAAAGGAGCAGCTAACCAGCCGGCTGCTTTTACAGGGACTGATCAGAACCAAGGACAAGGCCGGAGGAGGAGGGGCTGGGTACATTGAGGGAGGACGAATCCGGCTCTGCTCTGCCTGCAGACCTGCACACAGAGCAGGTGTCTCCCATGGCTCCATGGATGTTCACAGTATTACAAAAACTGAAGAGGATCACAACTAAAAAAGGCTCTGCTCTTGAGTTTCAATGATAAAATTATCAAGCGCTGCATGAAAAACACTAACTCATCGCATTTGATGGTTAATCAGCACAGCACGGTTCATTATACAGCAGAGTTAAGGCCTCAGCTGCATTAGAATTAAATCATTTGCTGTTAGAAAGAATTACCTTCACAGAGACTGACTACAGCAGTGAGTGCTTGAAAATATTCCTCCCTAAAAGACGCTAGGGCGTGTGGAGAAGGAGCTGTTGAACTCTGCTCCTCTTCTCCAAAAACTGAGTTCTGCTAATCTCCTTAATTATAATTGTTGTCACAATTAGTTTGAGGGATTTTAGAGATAATTAGAAAATGACACGTAAGGACAAAACACTTGTAACTCGTCTGTCAAAGCTGCATGATGTTGTGCAACATCCTGAAAATGTTTGGTCAAGGTCAATAAGTGTCAAAGTGTTAACAGCCACCGTCCTTCTGGAAAAACTCCCCCCAAAATACTGAGTTTAAACAATGACGAGAAGAGATACAATATGTGATGCACATCAAACTGCCTTTGACTCTTAAGACTAGACTAGAGTCGAGCTGTGTCAGTTGCGTTGACTCTCACCATTGCCCATTCTCTGGCCCTCATCCTCATGCGGCTGTGGCTGCGGTCCTCAGCATATAGTGCCCCCATGAGGGACCCGATGGAAGTGCCGCCAATGAGGTCTACCGGGATGCCGGCCTCGCTGAGAGCTCGCAAGATCCCCACCTGGGCACAGCCCCTGAGCAGGAGGGTGGAGAAATACATGAGGAAGAAAAGAGAGAGAATTTAAGGTTTTGACCAAAAAGCCTGAGATGTACCATCGAGCAATAACATTTAAGAAATAAAAATGACAGTCTGACATTTATAAGACCCATTAGGCCTTTGTTACCTTGCTCCTCCTCCTCCTAGAATAAGGGCGATTGCATTGCCCGTGAGGACGCGAGCCAGGCGGGAGAAGTCAGAGTGGCGGTCAGCTGGCTTCTCAAACACACGCTGATACAGCTCCAACTGGAAAAAAAAGGAAATTGCTGTCGTAAAAGCAGCGAGGAGGAGTGGAAAAACGGGGGGGGGAATCAAATGAATGATAAAAAAAATATGAAGATGTTAAATAAGATGCCAAGAGGCTCAGAAGGGGACAGCCAGAAGGGGACAGCCAGAAGGGGATAGAGATCAGAAACACCATTTTTCATTCCTACCAGTTTGGGCAGCTTCCTCTTAGAGAAGACCCTTCGGGGACAGGAGAGGTGGAGGTGTCTGGAGATCCAGCTACGCATGTTCAGCCAGTCCACAGTTCCTTTGGGCTGGGGGCCGTCTTCTCTGTGCAACAGCACCAGCTGCTTCTGAGCACGTACCGCACTTCCCTCTAACATGCGCTCCAGCTAGAGGAAAAGGCATCGAGCAAAGATTTTTGACAACGGTTTATTCCCCACACTTCTCTACAGAGGGACTCCTGCTTGCACAGATGGAATAATGAGCACCAGCCCCCAAAAAATACAGCAAACTGTAAGTGGGCACAAAATCAGCAGATGTGATTCAGTTTAATGTTTATGCTGAGTAGTAATTTCAGCTGTGCTATCAAAGATATCATTATACTTTTTCTGGTGCAATTCCCCAGGGGGTCATTTTTATTATACGAGGCACTTGAATGACAATAGTAACATAAAAAAGGTTAAAAGGTCACATCTGCCACACAGTACACAGAACTTGCCCTCTGCTAGATGTGTAGTGTATGTGAAAGGTGTGGCGATGTGTATGTGTGTGTGTGTGTGTGTGTGTGTATGTGTGTGTGTGCGTGTGTATGTGTATGTGTGCCCTGAAAGATAAAAATCAACCCTGAGCAATGACTCATTCTGTGCCTAACCTAATATTGATCCATCTTTCCATTTCTCCCACCATCTCCCATTATACAGGCACCCATCCCTTTCTTTCCTCTGCGGCCATTTCTCCACATGAAGGCAATTACCTGTCTTTCAACAGCAAGACATGAACTCACTTTCTCTGCAGCCCTGCCCGCCACTCTTTCACAACATCCACCCACCCTCCCCTGCCCAAAGGTAAAATATAAACCATTAACGCCATTAACATCACAATGGTTGCCCGTGCGACCATCGTGGTGGTTAGCCTCTGGGTTTAACCATTATTCATGAGGGAAATTACTTTTAATCAGAGCAGACAGACCTGCTCTCCCAACATTCGTCCGCATTGTTGGTTTTGGTCTCTTATGGTATTTATAACAAAGAAAACGCAGCTTTGTTCTTTCAGTTTCCTTAATTCCTGACATTTCTTGGTTACAGTTTCTCAAATTTTTGGATTTTGCTCCTTTCCTCTGTTTCACATCATTGCATTTTTTTTTAGATCTGTGTTATAATTATAAATGAATAGTTCAACACCTCACCTCCCCGACAGCAGGGTCCTGCTCCCCGATTCCCACAATGATGATGCAGTCGGCCTGACGGATGCACCGCTGTGTCCATGGCGTCAGTGTGTAGTCAGTCTGGTAAAGAACTATACGATGGAGGTCTTCCTGTTGGCCCAGCCAGCTGGACAGACGGTACTCATGGACGCTGAAGAGGAAAAGGAGTCTATTAATGCCTGGAGGCATTGGTTGCTGGCAGCACACAGATCAATATTGCTGTTGTGCCAATAAAGCAAACTTGAACACAATTTAATCAATGAGTGACAAAGAGAGGAAGGCCAAAGAAAATAAAGTGTTCCAAACAGCAGTAGGACAGAGGAAAAGATGCTGACATGTTTGTTCAGTACCTTGTGCCACAAACGTACCTGTCAAGTGCTGCAGCTCCAAGTTGCTGTTTGATGACTTCACTCGTCAGCAGAAGAGTGGGGCCTGTATGGTGCATATCAAAGCTGTTACTGTCAATCACTTTAATCCATTTGACTTAAAACAGGTGACGTGTCTAAAGGTGCTATGAAAAAAAAAAAGATTTGTTCAAATAAATACAAAACAACCTAATATTCTCAAAGAAGCTTCTTTGATTGTTCCATTCAGTTTTCGAAAGATCTATGACATAAACTATTCATAAAAATGGACAACAAGACGCCTCCCAAAAAGTGAGACCATAGATACCTCCTCCTCGTTAGTAAAAGGGACATGGACGAAGCCAAGTCAAATACATACATGTCTCAAAGATGGTTTCTGTCGTTTTAGGTAGTTCCTATCACACTGATGTTTGTTCACGTGTTCATATTTCCAGTAGGTTTGGTTTTAATTAGTTATTTGTTGCAAATAAAAAACGGAATGAAACATCGTCATTGAGAGATTGAAAATTATCACCGTCTTAATTTGTACCTATTGCGATGAGCGCATGCTGCAGCTCCAGGGTGAAGGCAGTCAGAGGGACCTCCTCTGAAACAGGCAGGACGGTCACAGTTGAGAGGTTGGATGCTTGGTTCCCTGCGTCCCATTTACTGCCGGGAGTGTGGACCGCCAAACTGCGAGCTGGAGACATGAAGTACATATAAGACAAGCCTCTCCCAACATAACCAGTGGGACAACTTTGAGTGTTGGATGAGACACGGTGTGTTGACAGATATAATGACATAATAGACGAAAACTTTGCACATGCAGAGACACGAACTTGTTAGAGGACCGTTGACCTGCTGGAGGATCTTCTGTCCCAGTAGGTGGATCAACCTGGTGACAACCTGGGGGAGCAGCTCTGTGTTATTCATCAGGCACACAGCCATGCTTCATTTTGTACAGCAAATAAAATTTTGATTTTAATTACAAAATCTTATTTTAATAGAAATCGTAAGGAGTAATACAAATAACATTGGGCTGTAAATTAATCATGACACTCAATCAAGGCCATTTTCCAAGCTTTTGAAAATTACTACAAAGACTTGGTCTATTAAGAAAAAAAGGAAATATCCCTATGAGACAAATTGCGATTTGTGAATATGGGCTATACAAATATAATTGGATTGATTGATTTATGATTGTTGTGACTGAATTAACTGAAACACTGGAGGTTAGCCCTGCCTGTTGGAACTTCCTCTTGATGAAGCTGAGAGCTCCCTCCGGTAGCTTGGTCAGCTCAGAGTCTCGTACAGCGTGCACGGTGGTGGCTCTGTTCTTATTGGTCAGGGCTTCAACCTGCAGAGAAAAGAGGGACACATTTCGTTGTTTATATAGTTGTTTATATAAATCTCTAAAGTCTTTCATAAACACTGATTGCAACATGTAACGATGTACTTCCAAAAAGAGCCTCACATAAAGATATCAATACCCCGTGTCAAATTCCGTTTTGTGTCCGTAATTGCTGAGCCTCGTTTTGCCACTTGCAAACTTTTCAGAGATAACTTCCAGTCAAAAGAAATGAATTAATCAAGACGCTATAAATAAGATCTCTCCATCTCATAATCAACACTTGACGTCAATGCAGAAGTACTAAAAATATGTCTCTGCATATGAGACACCTTTCTAACAACATTTTTCCCACAGAAGCCACGACGACTGGTTCCCTTCTCCAGGTAACAGTAACCATAGCATCCATCAACCCAGCTTTCATTGCAGGCGCTGTGGCAGAAGAGCCACAGTGACTGTTTCACGTGGTTTATTCAAACTGGCAAATCAGTATCTATTTTTAGATGTAAACCCCTTTAAAGGACCAGCATTGGGAAGTGTTCATATGTTATAACAGAAACAGACAGATAAACAGAATTTCTTCTTACAAGACCAGATGAGAAATGAGGAGACCTCTGCTGTTTGCACACTCACACGCTTTAAGTCCGACAGACTTGAATGTAAAAACATTATTTAGAATAATATATGTAAGGTGACTTTGTTAATGCAGTTTTATGTAGGTGTTTCATTTGATGTGTTTTATTTAGTGGCCCAGTCTGTGTGGGTCTACTCCGGATATATTCCAGCTTCCTTCCACAATCCAAGCTCATGCAGACTGGGGTTCGGTTAATTGGAGACTCTAAATTGCCTGTAGGTGTGAATGTGACCATGAATGCATGTTCCTGTAGCTCGGCCTGCGATACGCTTGTGACCTTTCCAGGATGTTCCCCTCCTCATGTCAGCTGGGATTGGCTCAAGCTCACCCCTGCGACGCTAGCAGAATAAGGGCTAAAGATAATGGATGGATGATTTATTTACTGGCAGTAGCCAATGCTTTGAAAGTAATGACCAACTACTGTTAATTAAAATACCTTCTGTTATACATAATCAAAAGTCAGCACTGTCTTTGCTGATCTACTGTCATCAACATTTATGAGGATACTAGAGGTAGATATTCATCGTTTTTCACCCGCTATCCAGGGGCCTTCCCATGTGTCTTTTCCCCTCCATGGTCCTTACCTCTCCAATAAGGTCACCGCGTCCATACTCTCCTATCAGCTCCTTCTTGCCGTCCTCCTTCATGATTACGGAGCGAAGTCGGCCACTCAGTACTATGAACGTACTGTCGGATTTCTCTCCCTGCCTGAAAAAAAAGACAACTTTAATCCACCATATATCTGTAAACAAGCTTGTGACCCAAAACTAGATTTAAGATTTTAGCTGTCTCCACTGTTGACCGATTTAGAATTGATATAATAAAATACTCCTGCTCCTACATGAATGACATATTGTTTTTAAAGTTGTCTGTGTTTTGTGAAAGAACATTTTTACAATGCCATCAGCAAAGTACCTGTAGACAGCCCTGCCAGCCTCCACGGCCATCCAGTCGAGAGCGAAATCTATTTGTCTGACAAAAGAAGACATCCTCTTCACCACTGTGTGAGCAACATTCAGCACAACTTTTGGCTCCACACGCATTATCCTGAGGAAGAGACAACAGTCAGGAGTAAAAAGGAGGTAATAGAAACCCCACAGACCGTTATCATTGTTCTTTTACGGTTTTGTCATCTTAATTCGACAGTGTTTTGAATGGATGAGTGTGGGCACGACTGACTCATAGAAGTGGGTTTTGGAAATGGAGAGGAAGCTGCAGTCTCGCTGAGTTTTGACAGTGAATATGAGGGGCTCTCCTGTCAGGACAGCTAGTTGGCCAACAAGCTCCCCAGGGTGCGTCACAAACAGACATGTCTCTTCTTCACGGTCAATCATGCGCTGGTAAACGTGGAGAAGTCCAGAAATCACAAACTGGATGCTCACCTCCTAAAGCGCAGTGGAGAGAAACGACAAATGTGATAAACAATCATTATCATAGTCTTGGGTGATATGACAAGTCATCAGAAATATTTCTGCAGCTTTACAGACCAGACAGGATAAGCCTGCCGTCAGTACTAACAAGTATCAATAACCAATAGGGAAAATGTGTTGAGAAACAACTGAAACACTCTTGATGTGGTTCTAACCTGGTCTCCCTGACGAGCAACCACAGAACCTGCTTTGACGTGTTGAAGCGTGACTCTACCATCGAGCAGAGTCGGATCCTGCAAAAGGAAGAATATATTCAGAATATGTGCTTATTATTGGCAAAAATACACTGCTCTCTATTGCTGGAGCGCTGCCATCGGAATGTGTCACATTGCTCAACATACTGTACAAGCAGAATGAATCTGATCTTTGTTTTTGCAATGATGTAATCCCTGACATATTTATACCAGTTGATATGAATTTTCTGCTATCAAACTCCCACCTGCAGCTGGATGATTCCCAGCAGGTCTCTCTTAGCGGCCTGGAGGATTGTGCTGCTCTTACTGAGGTGGATGGCATCAGACTGCCCCCCACTGTCTGTGTAGTGAAACACTTCTGAGGGCGTGGGCAGCATCGTCACCCTCTTCTTCAGACTGGACTAGAGACACAGACATAGGAGCGAGACTAATGAAGATGTTCCGTCTACAATTCTAAGCTCTGCCGTCATGACAAGGGAGACTTACCTTCTGAGTAACAGGACTGGACGGAGGCTCATCTATCGAGACTCGAGCTCGTTCACAAGCCATGTTCAGGTCATTGCCTGTGAGCAGGAGGGTTATGAGTAAGCATATCTGTGTGGGTCCTTATTTTCAGATCAGTGACGGTGATAAATTTGTGCAGGAAATGAAAACAGATGACATTTAGTGATTGTTTCTGTCCCAGACAGTGTCTCACCTGTGCAGTCGGGGGGCATGGTGAGGGACCGCTGCCTCCTGTGGCTGTTTAATGGGCTATCTTTCACACCATCTGTTTAATGTTAGGTGAAATACAAACATTGGATCAACACAGAGCACAGCTTTAAGTGTGCGTTAGTATACGTTTGAAATGATGTGCATGTGTGTGACTGCCGGACCTGACTCTGCAGGGCCTTCCACAGTCCCAGCAGGTAGCTCGTCTTGAAAGTGAAGCCGACGAGTCGTCTTCCCAGAATTTGCCTCAGCCATAACACTGTTTATGTTGGATAAGGGCACTGCCTGGCTGTCCTGTCGATTAGGCAGCAAAAAAAAAAATCAGTTACGGTCCACATTTCAGTTATTCTGGCCTACAGTGACATTTGCAGTCAAACAATACATATGTATATACACAATAAAGGCAATAGAACAAATTCATAAGGAGACTAGACATTAAGGTCACTGGGTTTTGGCCACATTACACATTTCTAGAAAGAATAGGTCTGGGAAGTGATGGTTTGGTTTGAATAAAATTAATACATTTTTCCAAGTTGTGCCAGTTGTGCTCATAACAACACATCAGTGACACCCTCCAGATGATGACATCACATTCATATTAACATTAAATGGTATTTAATTTATTACATATTTCAGGATGTTTGGAAACTTATAACTACAAACATTCAAAATGAACAATTGTAAAAGTTTGACATATTTTCCCAAAAATGACAACATGAAAGAATATTTTTGCTGATAATAAAATGAGAGAAAGCTGCTGGTCCTCCTGTTTTCTGTGGAGGGGTTCTAATCATTTGTATTAATTTTCACTGAGCCTTTATGAAGGACTGAGTTATGATGCTGTGCTTAATGTTGTGTGAAATTAGCTTGCATGTGTGTGGTCGAGTTTTTGTGTCCTTCTGTGCTTGTTTATGTACAAATTTATAAGGACTGGTGCTTTGATATTCAACAAGAGCCTCTCTGCGTAACAGTGTGTGATTGCCCACAAATTCCTGTGTACTAATTAACTTCCCTCCTACCGGATTGAAGAGCTCAGTTGTCAGGCCCAGATAGTTGTGCAACGCCAAGAAGGTGACTCTCTGGAGGCGCACCATGATTATCTGCAACACACCCAGATAAACAGAGCAGGACGTAAACATCAAACTGTGGTTACATCTAAATGAGATTAACATGATGGTGTTTTATTTAGCGATGTGTTAAAGAGAGTTTCGTCTCAGTGCAAAATAAAATGCTGCACACTGGTCATCCATCTTAATTAATGCAATCAGTTACCTGAATGACGCGCACAAGCGTCTCTGGGTATTTCTGAAAAACTGACTCAAAGGCAGATGCAGGTAAACGTAATATGGTGGAGCGCGTTGCAGCTCGGGCTGACACAGTCTTATATGGAGCTGGATAACCCTGACAAACAGAAGACAAAAAAAGTTAGAAAATAAGCACAGTCACTTGAACTTTGTAACTGCTGATCAACACCTCATTGGATTTGCACATGGAGTAATTATTTGGACTGAGACAGTTTTACCTCTCAAATTTAATCACATATATATATATATATTACTGGTACTTGGTGCTTACAGCATTTTAAAACTGTAGCATGATTAATTATAAACAAGTTTACAAGTAAGCTACTGCCTTAAAAGTCCAAAGATATAAGATAATAGCTATTTTAATGTTTAATTTCCATTTCCAACAAGTGTCTCTTCCTTTTAATTTCAATGTTTTTAACTTTTCAATGTTTGAAAAATGAAATTATTAGAGTCAAGTAAGATGTTAGCAAAACTTGTGTCTGTTCTGTTCCTGAAGGAGGAAGCTCAAAACTTGTCATCGAAATGGCTGAACAAAGGACAGTGTGAATGAACAGGAAATTGAAACAAAACAAGGCAGGCCCTGGGCAGAATGTGAGGGCAATAAATAAACAAAAGAATTCAAATGAATCCAATTGGGATGCATGGGTGGAAGTATAAACAGTGGAGAGAAGAGACAGATCAGAGACACAGACAGATCAGAGGACGGAAGGAGATGAAGTTGCCGGATGTGAAGATGGAAGAGAAATAAAGAGCTCACAGTGATGATGTCCAGGATGCTGAGCAGGCTGTGGACACTGTCTCCGGGGTGCACATCCTTCACAACTGTCTCTGGAACATTCTAAAGAAAACACGCAAATACAAGAAATTACACCAACAACAGGATTGATCCAAACTTTAGTTCATGGGGCCCAACTTCCTCCAATCCCATTATGTAACTATTGTTGAGTCAGTGTTGGTATGTATGCTGAGAGGAAGGTTCACATTCCTCTCACTAACCCGATTAACTTTTATCATCAGCCATGATCTTAGTGTTGGAGAAACGCTTGTGTCTTTGTGTCCACACAGTTTTTCTTCTGTAGGAGACTTTATTCCCTGACCTGCATGACCCTTTAAGAAGGATAATGTTTTCTGCTGTATTAGAGTCAGTTCCAAAGAGGAGGAACGTTTACCTTTTCTTCAACTCTGCTAACAATCTTTGTGTTTCCACTTTTATGCCTTTTGAGAGGGTGCATTTGATTAACATTTTTCTACAAGTACAATTGAGAGTACTTTCCAGGAGCAGAGATTGATGTCACCTGAGTCTAAGTGGCACTAATTCCAGAGATTCTCCTTGGGAACACCTGCGTCAGGTGAACAACTGGCTTCCAAGTGTGTTTTCTGTCGTTTGGTGTTGCCCAATCAGCAGCAACATGTACAGCATATAAATCCCACCATTAAAAAGACTGCACACACTGGATTCTTAAATGCTCTACTTCCTGCCAGTCTATCCTTCTCACTTCTGATCATCCTAGTGATCATCAACAAACTATTAAAAATGTCTCATTTATACATTTTTATTATACACAATGGGATCTAATGTATAAAGTGTAGGTAGTCAAGAACCACAATATGACTAAACCAAATGAATTTGGTTTGATAAGGTTAACTGAATATCTACATACGTTCTCCTGGATACAGAGCTCGAGTCGTCCATCCTGCACCACGTAGATGCTGTCGTCATCGTCTCCTGGCCTGAACAGACCTTCGCCTTCCTGCAGCTCGATTAACACCATGTGGCGACACAGCTCCAGGAACAGGGGCTTCTCAAAATGCCCCAAGACCCTACATCAAGTTGTAGAAAAAAAGAGGTTAAGAAAAAACATCTGAAGAGGCTCAATCTGTGGCAAAGGTTTTGTTACTCTACCTGACATTCTTCAGCATGTAGAGGACCTCAGAGGGTAGGTTTGAGCTCTGCACATCAAACTCTGTTAGATCAGCCTCCAACAGTGAGGGAGGGGGTTCCTTGGGCTGCAGGGTGGGAGGGTCTTTACGGATCCGAAGGATTCTGTTGAAATGTAATAATAAAAAAAATTAATTCCAATAATCAATATGCTACATCTTCTTTAATTAACACATTTTAAATAAGGATTGATATACATACTTGCGAGCTATGCTTAGGACTTTGGTTCGTTTGCGAATGCGCTGCGGCTGCTTTGATACTGAGGTGGAGGTGGGGGGAGGAATCAACGACAACGTCTGGACCTTACAAACAAAAATTTGTTATCACATTTATTGCAGACAAACAAACATTTTGTTTATATAGAAAACTTGATTGACAAAGATATTGTTAATATGAGGATCTATGTTCAATACTACGCTTAGATGTTCAGTCTTACTGTATTGGTGTGCATGACATTGATGTTATATATTGAAAAATGGCCGATGGGTAAAGTAGACTTAATTTCATGCATGATAACACCACTCAGCCATTGGGGAAAAAAAGATTACATTTAGTTTTAATGGAGAGAAACTTAGGATTCATACAGCAAAACTAGTGACAATAAAGGCCTACTGTATTTACATAGAATGTGAATGTATCAGAATGCAAGTGTTTGTGTGTGCTTGTAGGACAAAAAAGGAAAATGGAGAAAACCTTTCGTATGATCTTCCTTCCATAGAAGAGCACTTTATCTCGATTCCTGAAGCGATACTGACGAACACCTGGCTGTTGTTTACCTTGTGACAGAAAATGCATATAGATGTGTTAAGATCACATTATGAAGAAAACTGAAGACGATATATATACACACACACATTTCCCTAAAGAGTCTCATCACTTGAAGTACACAAGACACAAAACAAATATAGGAGCTAGGTGGGGCGATGTCCAGACACCTAATTGGCATTTGATGATACAGCAAAATATCACAATAAGAGTGGAGGAGGTTCAGTTTTACCAGGCTTAAAAACGAACAATTAGTTTGAAAGACTCACGGCCAAGCTTATATCTCCTGTAAAGGAAGAGGACCACGATGCCAATCAGTGAGACGGCGACTGCAGCTCCTATCAGCACACCAGTGAGCTAAAAGACAGATAAGAGCATCACAAATACAGTAAAGTCACATGATAGGGGAATGCAGTGTAGTTGCACACAGAACATTAGAGCTGCTGGTTTAATAATCATTCAACATCCAAAGCTGTGTCCCTGTTGGATATGATATACTATTTCTAAGCAGGTTTTGTGCAAGTTGTATGTTCACAATGATAACAAAAATCATAATACACCCTTAACTACTTCTCGAGAGCGATCAGGAAATGAAAAGTACACAAAAGGAACTGAATCTGTTTATTAAGCCGTTTCATGTGAAATCTGCTGATTTGCCAGAAAACTTGCAACACAAAATCCCTGAGCTGCAAAGCACAACAAGCTCCAAACTAGGAACAACCAACAGCAGCAATGTCCTTAATGACCAGAAGAGAAGCAGTTCCAATAAACACATCAGAGAAGTGAGTGTGAAATGTAATTTCTCGTATGAGAGTAAGGCCCTTATAGGATGTTACAAAAACTTGTAAAGGCCGTTGACAGGAAACCGCTTCCTTTGCTCTATTTAAAGACAGACGCAGAGATCTTTGTGCAGGCTGATCAAAAGTTTTGCCAAAGTCGACTGAAACTCAAAACCACAGTTACAACAATTTAAAAAGGTATTATCAATGTTTAAAGTCCTCACTTACAAAATATGAACAGATCATGTTTTACCTCTGGGTTATGACAAAGGCTTGTTTTAATTTGAAAAATACTAAAACTAAATAGTTGTGCATAAAATGAAACTTGATCTTGATGCTCATTAGCTATCAGTCATAAACTGATGGAGCCAAGCCTGCTGGATTCTCACTAATCAGAGGCATTGGCCAATATGTTAGATCAGTCAACATGTGCCACACAGCAAACTGTACAGCGGATCAAATGCGTCTTTATTAATCGACCATCCTTTCCTCACCCCTCAGGTCACACTCCAGCTGACTGAAAACAAACATTCCATAATTAGTGTATTCCATACCATGGTGGTCTGCATCCTCTCCTCCACAAACTGCTGCACTCGAGCGCTGATTTCATGTTTGCTGTTCAGCAGCACCTACAAACACAGGTTGGGTTGGCACAATTTCTTGAATCCAAAGAATAATTTTAGGCCCTTTTGCTCAAGCAGTATAGCATTACAATACAATATATCTTTTAAGTATCAAAACAAACAGTATTGGTTATGCAGAGATATGGTCCCAGTCAGTGTTATATGTTGTGTTTGGATTAATATCACTGCTACATTAATGTGTGTGTTGCATTTTACTGCTGTAGAGGTTGTGTTAATTGCAACATATTCTGTATTATATCATATGATCGTAGTATGGCTGTCTTTGAGAACCACATATCTCAAAAGAAAAATCATAAAAACAGCCGGTTTCTTGCTTCCTTTTTCCAGCTAATCCTGGTGTAAAAAGTGTATTTAAGGAAACAAGACCATTTCGTTAAATGTCAAGACAGCCCATATTAATTGTAGTGGCCTAAATAGACATTTCCATAAACTGGTAGTTGGTGACTTCACTAACTGAGGGTTATGGTTCATTCAGGACATGTACAATAGACCTCGTCACCATTCTGATTAAGTTGCTACTTAAGGTAAAATTATGTAAAACATTGACTGTGTACCAAGGCCTCCTCACATATTCTACCATGACTGACAATAACTCCTCAATGAATTTGTCACTGCTGCCCCAGTCATCTCTATTGGACATTTTCTTATGTGCAAATACTGTAAACACTGACTCACTTTTCCATTATGTTACAAACTGTTTCTTCTAATCAATGTTGTAAATACTTTGATTTTATCTTGATGTTCTCAGTTTGATCTACTTCACTTCTGTCTGTCTTGGGAGAGGGATCCCTCCCATGTGACCCTCTCTGAGATTTCTATGTTTGTTTCCCCTGTTAATAGTTATTTTTGTAGTTTTTCCTTACTCTTGCTGAGGGTTAAGAACAGAGGATGTCTCACTTTGTCAATTCCTGTGAGATCTGATTTGGGGATATGGGCTTTACAAATAAAATGTGAAATGTTCATACAAGCAAGTAACTGAACTATTATCATCATCACAAGTGAAAAGCATCGACGTATTGAGTGTTATCAAGTGAAATGTGTGATTTAACAGAGATTTAAAAGCTGAGGCACCACAGGGCTCTGCATTCATGCATGCTGGTTGTCACAGGCTTCACTTACTGAAGTGGCCCATCTGCACATGTCTCCATCATCGTCACCTTGGCAAATGTCCATCCTGAAATACGACACTGCTTTTTTATACATGTATACAACTGGAGGTAGCATGTCGAGGAGGAGGAGGAGGAGGAATTGGAGGAGGAGAGTTAAAGGAAAAGGAGGAAACTCTGAAAACAACAACTCAGTAAATTAGCAGCGTTACGCCAAACACCTTCATACTCTGTCTTTCTGTTTGATTAAACGACAAAAAAAAACAAGTCGATCTACGGTATATAGCCGACGGCACAGTAACATCGTCAGCTGGCGTTGAATTCAATTGGTTCTGGAACACTCTATCAACGTTAGCCATAGCATCACATTAGCCTCAGCTACACTAGCTAGCCGTCTTGCCAGTCAACGTTAAATAACCCACGTCAACTTCAGGTAAAAAGAAAAGCGTAATGGCACGCGCACGGGGGCAGAGGACCCGGGTCTGACCTCTCCATGGCTCGTGTCGCGCCGCTTCACGCTCCTGTCATGTCTCAGCAGACGACGTTGCGATGTTAGCGAAGAAGCTAACAAAGTTTTCTGTGTTTCTGCCACTCGCTAAGCCCCGCCCACGGTCCCCCGTCGTCCGCCAATGGGGTGTTTGATATCTGCCCGTTGCCTTGGTACCGCTCCGAGCATTCGTCCAATCAGGGGCCGGCTAGGCGCTTTCTGGACTTCCTGGAGTACCAACTAAAATACGGAAGTGTATCCGTGCCACTGTATACCTCTACTACTCGACATGTTGTTCTCGCTCCAGAACTTTTATTGAATCTAAAGATTGTATCATCTTGGTTTTATCAAATATTGTGTTACTTCTGATCTGGGGGAGGTGTGTGTTTGTGTGTGACCATGTCACCAAGAGTCCTTAGGAGTTTCCAAATGGCCTTTTTTGGAAAACGCCTAGAAAAACATGTGTAAAATATCAATTTTCTGTGGTATTGTTATCGAATTTGAACTTGGGCTAGGAAAAGGCTTCATGCTGTGGTTCAGCTCTTAAGTCCCAGCTAGAGTCATCTGCAGGCAGCTCTTTACCAAAAAACATGACAATGTCATAGTTGTCTTTATGTTATGAGAGTAATATTCCTATAATCATCGTTTATGCTTTTGTATGTGATTACATATTTGATGTCTATGACCGTGACACTGAGTCTGAATAATAAAAGTCACTTTTGTTCTTTTGTCTTGTTTTGTTCTGTGTTGTTTTATTCCCTATGTGATTTGTAAAGCACATTGTGAAGCACACTGCTATACAAAGTAGTATCATTATTTTATTTATTATAACTATTTTGCTAAAAAAAAACACAATCATGTCAACAATAAAATGTTTTATTTACATCATACAGTAAAACAAACTACCCATCAGTATATACCGTAGTTTAGATTAGCACCACCATTACCAGTAACAATGCTGCTTAAACCTGTTATGATAATCCAATAATATAATACAGCCTATAAATGACAAAAGAATATTACCGAAGCAAATTTGTTTTGCACCAAATAATTTTATTTCAGTTTATGGGGACAGAGATTGAAACATTACAAACAAATCAAGACAGGTGGGTAAAATGACAGACGTTCACATATAGGTGCAGAGATATAGTATATACACATTTGCAATCACTAAAATACACAGTGTCGCTCCTTTTCTTGCAACAAGCAGAAAGTTTCAGATATTATGAAAACAACGATAAGATGTTCGTACTTTCTTTTTTATTTTATTCCACCATGCAAATATAACCTTACAATCGGACGGTACTCAATTATTCTATCATTATTTCCATCATTGTTTTTGGTATATACTCTTATTCTCTTTCAATTACAGACAAAATGGAAACGCACACATGTCATGGTGACAGTTTAAAAAACGTTAGACCCTGTATCTGGTTTATTCAGTTGATCTAAACGTAATGAATATTTAAAAGCTACATACATTTTATATTTCTCACATAAAGTGTGTATGATTATGATGCCATCGGCATTGAATAAATTCTTAGACATAATAGATGCATGCACTATAAGACATAACAAACATTTGGTGGGATTTACAGTGCTTTCTCACTCTACAGGGGCAACAGAACAGACAATATCTACAAATACAAATTTAAGGCAACTTTAGAGTAACAACAGCAGCTAATTATTGAACATGTCAATGCCCAAAAAATTATCTTTTCCATTATTTTGACAAAACACATAAATCATGTGCAGTTTTGAGGCTTTTTGTCACCTTTTCTCTGTCGTTGGTTTTCATTCAACTCTCTGCTCTCTCTCTTATGCTACATGGCCCCCTCTCGATCTATTTGTTCAGGTACTTGGCCACAGACTTGTAGGCGAAGAGGATCTCTGAGTCATTTGGGCAGGTGTAGCGAAACACATCCTGTTTGTAGGCATTTTCCAGGTAACGCGTCAGACCTTTCAGCGCCTTGGGGATGGCAAAATCACGGTACTTCTTACACACCACCTGGAGGAAGATGGGTTTTCTGATTTTATTATTTGTGAAAACAGAGGAATTTCAATACATTACTAGAAGGAACTTTAAATCTTTAAAACCAGGAATGGCTCATTACCTCTTTGAACTAATCTTTACCGTTGAGATATTAAAGGAGATTGTATAAATAACGGGTTTTTTATACACAAAGCCCCGTTGAACTCTGCTCACCTTCACAATGTGGATTTTGGGAAGCAGGTTACAGTCCGCCAAGGTGAGGGAGTCGCCATCCAGGTAGAGACGGGTCGACTCGTTGGCATTGGGGTTCTGTTGCAGCTCATGAGGAAGAGGAGTCTCCAGGTTCATGTTCAGCTTCACCAGAGTCGCTAGAAATTTATTTTCTAGGGCTGAAAGAAAGTCAAGTGTAAAAATCTCTTGCATATGAAAAAAAAAAAATTACAATAAATTCAACAAATCCATCTTTGAACTAATGCCCTCACCATCATTTTTTCCAGGATCGGGATTCTTTATATATGCTGAGAATTTTAGGAAGATGTCCTCTCCAGCGCCGTTGGACTCCTTGTATCGACAGCACAATTTTGGATACCTGTCATTTAGAGAAAAGCAGATAGAATAGTCAATGCGTTTGAAAGAACTGAAGAATACCAGATAGACTAATGTATTTAGCAATTATCAATGTGTTTGAATGAACCGGATGCAGTCCACTCACTCTGGTGGGGCCAACGTCTCCTCCAGGAACTCCTCAATCTTGTTGTTGTCCGTTTTGACCTCGCCGTCGCAGATGAGGAACGGAGGCTGAGAGCCTGGAGCCAGAGCCTTCAGCGCCTCAGGTGTCCTGGAAACAGGAAACAAACCAGGTTTAACTCATGAGCATCCATCAGATAACAACAAACTTCCTGAACTTCAACCCAACGGAAGCCAAAACCAACAAAACTACCCTCACGCTTCCTCATGTTAAGAACCACTAACTGATACCTTCCCCTTTCTTTTTTTTTTGTTACACTTCCTCATTCCCAAGTTCAGGAGGTTAATAAATAATCTTACCCCTTAATTTTAATCAATAAATAATGAAAGGGAATTTTTTTATTTTTGTACAAGCAGAGAGAGAGAGTACACCCAACACAGTGTCCAAGTCGTGTTTTTTACTCACCTCTCTAAAGGAACAAAACAATCACCAAATAAATCTGACCCGTCCTCCCAGAACACTCATCATGATGGTTCTCCAGATGGTCAAGACTCTTCAAATCCAAAAACCTAATTCCATGATGACCCAGCCAATTGACCTCTGGCTCTCAAATGTCATTGAACATTTCCTGCCAAATAACTCTGATGGAAATCTGTTCCCAACTCCAACTCCAACAAGTCAAATTATGTCTATGAGTATATGAATCATAACTTTCTCACACCCCAGCCCCTGAGCCACAGCCAGCTGCCACTTGCAGAGCTGGCTGTGGCTCAGGGGCTGAAGCAGGTTGTTAACTAACCAGAAGATTGATAGTTTAATCCCTGGCTCCTCCCGTCCACATGCCAAAGTGTTGTTGGGTAAGAAACCGAACCACAAATTGTCCATGAAGGCTGTTTGACAGACTCACACTATAAAGTAGCACTATATGAATGCATGTGTGCATGTGGCTTGTAAGAAAAACTCTAAATAAACACATTGCATTTATAATTTACTTTCCCATAGGACTGTTCATAGGAAGACCTTTAGTTTAAAGCTTATTTTTCACCATTTCCATCATCTGTAGATTATATTTTCTGATCATGATTAGTATCATTATTATCATTTGTCATTACTCTTTTGTCTTGTATTAAAGACGTGTGATGCCAGAGAGCCGGTAGTTCCTGTAGGGTTTGATCTTGCTGGACAGGAATGCCTCTTACCTTCCTCATTCTAAAAAGGGCTGTGGGTAAGTTTATCTGAATGGAAACTGTATCATGATGAAGCGGCTGTCTGTCGATGCGCTGCAGTCATTGCATTCTTTCATGTGGCTTCCCCCTGTAGCCCTGAATTGAGCAACACTGAGGTAATGACAAAAATTTAAACCTCGGATTCTTTCCTTCACACCCACAACTCTTTGTTATGTCATGCAAGGGCCGGGGCCAATAAGATGAACCCCAGTAGAACATGTACGGCCATGAATGCAACCGAAAAAGCTTCCAATGTTTGCTGAGATCTCATCAGGAAGCAAGTTAGGTCCATGGTAAAATAATGTTTTTTATTATACTGTATATGTGCCATGAAGAGAGTAAAGTAAGTGCTCTCACCTCTTCATGTCCACAGTGGTGATGGTGAATTTCACCCCTTTCAACCAAAGAATCATGAAGAGTCTCTGACAGAAAGGGCAGTTGCCCACACTCTCCGCGTCCACACTGGCCTGATGGAAAAACAGATGATGAAGAATTACAACCACTGCAAAGCACAGGGGAAGGACCCCAAGGCTGGAGAAAGGGGACAGGGTTTGCAGAGTGCCGAAGCGGGACGGGGCAGTCGGAGGTAAGCAGGAGCCAAAAGCACAGGAAAGTGGCAACAAAGTTCAACTTGCACATAAGGGAGAGATGAATGCAAAGAAACATGCATTCATCGAAACAACACTTTGGCAATCTAGAGATTGAAAGAACGCATGTGAAAGAGGAAACTGGCTGGAAAAAAACAATAACAGACAAGGAACCGAAATGAAACCGGTTGCATTTCTCGAAAACAAGGGAGAACACATGTTAAACTTGGCCCACTGGTTGGTTTTAGTTCTGTAATGCATCTAACCAACCTGCGAATGCTTGGACAGGTATTCTTGTCAAGCCTGCTCTGCCCTGACAGTCTAAAGGAATTTTAAATGGAGGGTTGAGGCTGCTTTTCCACCCAGATTAAGAAACACAGTATTAACATGGTGTTTGCTTCCTCAGCTACGTCATATCAGATCACCTATATATGTACATATGAATATGTGTATATATACAGTATATCATAGACTGGTGCATTATAAGCTGATGCATTTTGAAACAGGACACTTTAAATTGCACTCAATACAGATGCCACAGCGCTCAGCTGCCTATACCTGTGTACTGTGAAATGTGTGTTTTGAGTTTCTAGGCACTGATTGTTATAGCACAATATCAAGACATAAATTTGTGATAATGATGAGTGATAATCAGAAATAAAATGAAAGTAAAACAAGTCAAGCGACACAATGTACTAAGTAATTTATATG
This sequence comes from Pleuronectes platessa, assembly GCF_947347685.1. Classification (NCBI taxonomy): domain Eukaryota; kingdom Metazoa; phylum Chordata; class Actinopteri; order Pleuronectiformes; family Pleuronectidae; genus Pleuronectes; species Pleuronectes platessa. The sequence continues at coordinate 15,281,602 of NC_070644.1, read as the reverse complement.
TTAAATAATTGCAAGCGTACTTAACTCTGGGTACAATTACTGCATTTATACTATTCTATTCTACTCTGTTGTGCGTATTGAAAGCAGGTTCTTTTAAACGCGTGGCACATCTCATGTATTTCGGTTCTTACCTTAACGAAGAGTTCAATCTTCGGGGCCTCTGCCATTTTTCTTTCTCTGATTCTGTCTTTTTCTCTCTGCCTGGTAACGTCCACCTCTCCTCTCCCGGATTTGTTTCTGACACTGTTGATGCACAGATTTTAACAAGAAACTGTGAATGTAAAGTTTAGATCCTCAGGCCTTTGCAGCCTCGTGCTTTTCGCTCCACACACGTCACTCCCTCCAGGTTTTGATGAAACTGGCCATACTCACACAGGAGTGGTGGTCACTCTGGTTTTGTCGTCACTCCACCTGTAGTGCGTATTTTCAATACCACTGCTTCACCTCTCCCTCTTCAGACACAGCAGTCAAGCCTCTTCTCTCCGCTGAGTCTGTCTGCTCTTTGTTTGTCTCTCACCACACCTGTCGAGCTTTGCGAGGCAGCCGACGCCCCCTCCGGCCTTTCCAGTCCAACCAGCAAATCTGGATCTCTTCTTTCCACCTCTCAGCGTTCCAGCAAATTCTATAAGATAAAAGTGTCGCTCTCTATATCTTACTGTCTCAGTCCGTCCCCTTTGATCTTAATCTGCCTTCGTTCAGCCACTTTCAGCCCCTTTGTGTAACTAGAAAAACCTAATGTTCACAAAATAAAACTCAATGGCCTGACCCAATAACTCAGAGAGTTATAAATAACTAAATATTAGTCCTCTAAACATTTTTATCATCAAGACTCAAATGTTGACAAACACCCAACTTGCAATCCTAAAGAAAATGCTTTGTGCACGGGGTTTTTGGAATCATGAAACCACAAACCTCAAACTGCTGACACAAAGTAGGAAGTCAGACTTAACCAATGTTCAGCTATTACCTAATTTGAACTAAGGGGATGAGTCAAAACTAGCCCCCCGGAAAGAAAAATACAAGTGTCCACATACTTCTGATCACATGAGGGAATGAGAATGGTCATGGGACAAAATATTTATCATTCTGTCACCTTATGTAACCTGCCTTCATTTCTCCCTTCCACTCTCTGTCTCTCTCCCTGGTGTCAACAGGGTTTTCTGTGTTTTGCTGCCTTTGGCTAATTCCCTGTCTTCCGCTCAGTCTGATGCGTTCATCCCTCAGCCTACTTTCAGTCGTCGATCAGCATTCATGGCTGGCAGTAAAATGCTCTCATGTAGCAGGTATTTGCTGAGGCTTCTGTGACCGGAGACAAGGGGGGAGAACCGCCCCCGAGCGAGCCGACATAAAAACAAAAGGAGGTAGCAAGCTGAGAGGAAGGAGATAAAGATCCTGCAGCACACAGAGACAGATCGGTGGAGATATGGCTCTGGCCACGCTCAAGCTAGAAAACCATAAAGGGTGTGACAGTCAGTCATCAATGACTTTGTGCTGTGGAATCCTTTATTTGGATTTAGAGAATGTTCTCTGTAAATTAAAGTAATTGTCTTTATAATTGTTGTTTTTTGTTTTATATCTCAATGAAAGGTGTTTCTCCTTCCTATGATTTTAAACATCACCGGTGACGCAAAAATTGTTTCTGGATGAATCATCTGTCCGAATGTCTCAAGAAAACAAGATGCACCGAGATGACTGCATGTGTTATTTATCTTTACCTTGCTTCACTATTGTTTGAGTTGACTCATACTTCTGTGAAGGCCCAATGTTACATGTAAATTAGATCAAGCTGCACACACTCATTGAAACCAGCCTCCTAAATATGCCAGATTTTTTTCAGCATTATCTCTGCATTATTTCTTTCACAAAATTCCCCCAAAAGAGGCTTTATTACCACTAAACTTGGTGAAAGGATGCAGTATGGGTCGAGGAAGGACTCGTTCAATTTTGGTTGAGTTCCGGTTTACGAGCTGGATCCAGAATGTTTTTACCTCATTGTTTTTAAAATTGCAAATTAATGCATCCACCCAGTGTGTACAATTTGGTGCAGCCTGATTCAATTTAAGGGCATTGTTGGGCCTTGAGTGCTTTAGTATTTGAACTGCTCTGTCCATATAGCAACTTCAACCCCTTCTCTTCTCTTCTCTTCTCTTCTCTTCTCTTCTCTTCTCTTCTCTTCTCTCCTCTTATCTTCTCTTGTTCTTAACGTTTCACACTTTGTAACAGTATAACTCTAAAACTGGAGGATGCTAAATAATTCTCAAAGATGACAGATAAAACTATATTTAAATCATGAGAAGTCCTGTCTGTGATGCTTTCGTAGGATAAAGGTTAACATCAACATTTCTCAATGACATATTTGACCATGAAGTTTGTTTTTCCTCTTCCTGCTGCTGATACTTCTGCTTGTTCCGGAAGTGCTCATGAGACACTAAGGGCTTCAGTGTACTGATCGTGTTTACTGTGATGCTCAGAAAGAAGTGTGTGAATACACAAACATTCTGAATAAAAAATGATAAACAGAGCTTTCAGTGTTTTTTTTGCAAAAGTCCTGATGAATAACAGTTAAAGAGTATTTTACCAATCCCCAGCAGTTTCACTGGTGTTGAGTCACCGGTGTGTGATTTCCCCAGAGTAACAACTGCCATCTTCATTTCAAATCCTGTTGAACACTTCCTCTTCTGACATCAGTGCACATGCGCAGCCAACACTGAGTTACCATCATCATTAATTCATATTATTAAGCATCATGTTTATAGAAGGGAAGGCGGAGACTTGGAAGCAGATAACATGGGAATTGGCTCAAATCAGGACACCAGACACCTCAGCTTCAGTATCAGTGGTATCAATGGATGAGGATGGAGCACAACAGCTCATCCCCTGATCAGGTTCCTGGATGACAATGCGTTTTTGTATCTTTGTTCACGGCGTCCTGACTTAAATGAAACTGTTGCACCTCCTAACGCGCTACAACGTCTGGGGAGGAGAGCAGTGCCTGTGGCTTCATGAAACTTTCACAACATCCTGTTCACAAACCAGGTTGAGTCGACACTGAAGCTCAGTTCAAATTAATGTCCGATCCTGACTGGATATTGCCATTATCATCATAAGCAGCTGGATGCCGTTTCAAGGTAAGTTTGTGCACTTAATGCTTTTCAGAAACAAGGAAAATCTAAGTACTTTAATATCCAAATTACATTTCCCTCTTTTTATAGGCAGAAATAGATTTAGATAATAGAAAGACATCAAGAGCTAATGCGGAACCCTAAAATCAATTGAAAACATGGACAAGAGAAGGAAATGCATTGATTAAAGTTGGTTTGCGTCAATAATGGTTTATTATTGGACTTTAATTCAAAGGAATTATGTTTAAATATAGGAAAGACAAATAATCTAAGCAAATGAGACGCCTCACCCTTCTCTCCAGCTACTGTTCTGAATACGACATAAGAACAGTTGAAGTAATTTCATCAAATTAAATAAACAACTGGCTGTAAAATATACACTCTGGTAATATCAGACAACTGTCATTCTTAGTTACTTCGTTCATTTTTACTTTAAAAAGTAGAGGGTACCCACAGTTAGGAAGAATATAGGATAAAATACAGAGATGCTGCATAAACACCAAGATCAAAAACATGCTTTTGCCCTATGGATCTTGCCCTTAATTAGTTAAATAAAATAATTTTAAATATGTCACAGGACGGACTGGACCCTCTTCACTATACTCCTCTTCCTTTATCTTGGATTTTAACATTGCTTTCTGTTTTAATTGATTTTTTTTACAAACAGAGAACCGAGTGTTTGATTAAATGTCTCTGTCCTGTACACTCCTATGTCTTCCAATGGGCGCCCTCCGGGCTTGGTCCTTTCCTCCACTATTGTTTCTCTCGGACACTAATGAGGACTAAGGATGATTAATTAGGACGACAGTGTACAGCTAACGGACGTTCTTACGCAAGCAGGTGGCTCTGTATGGTCAGAGCTTGCCACAATGAGGAACATTCGGGTTACAGAATGACTCTTTTTTTGGTTCCTTATTTGTATCAGAATCTTGTGTGTGTGTTTAACCATCGTTTTCTGTTCATCTTTTGATGTCCTGTTTGCTTTCACAAGAGAAAAACAGACACAGCCTTTGTCAAATTTAGAATAAGGTGACCTAGCCCTAACCCTAGCCACAAATTACTTTATTTTTTCAAGTTACCTAGCAAATAAGCTGAAATGTCTTTGTGCTACAATCTGATGAAGAGAGGATGAATTGTTTCCTCACTGATCTGGACTTTTTTTTTATTTGAATGATGGATATAAATGCATGTTGATATGTGGCACTTTTTTTCACTTAATACTCTCTAGGAATGAGCACACAAAGCAGATGTGTTGTCGCGGAGAAAGTCATAACCTCTGATGTGATTACGTACATGGTGGTGACCACTCTTCATACTGGAAGTCGGACGCTGATTTGGGGTAACAATATATCTCTACTTCCTCCCACTGTCTAGAAGTGAAACCGGGGGGATGGAACTGAGGTAAACGGTCTGTGTTGGGGTCCTGTTTAAAACTTTTCAGGAAACAAGAATAAATGTTGTCCCTGACAAAAGTTAAAGACACAAATATAACTCCCTCCTAATCGTACCTCTTGAATCTCTTTTGTGACAGGGAGCTGGTACCACTGAAAATGAAGAAATGCATCCTCCTCTCCTTCCTCTGTGTTTTACTGCTGTGTCTTTACAACGGCTGGCTGAGAGGACTCATCGGTCTGACTGCCGTAAATCCAACCGCCATTTGTAGCCGCGGAAACAACACCAGCAGAAATGTAACCATCTTGCTGTGGTACTGGCCCTTCGGCGTGTCTAATAATCTGGAGGGTGACGTGTGCTGGGACCTCTACCGCATCCCTCGCTGCAGCCTGGTGGACAAGCGCTCCTTGTTCTCTTCGGCTGATGTGGTGGTCTTCCACAACAGAGAGCTGATTCAGGGACGCCAGGAACTGCCGATAGCTCTTCCACGGCCACAGTGCCAGAGGTGGGCCTGGATGTCCCTGGAGGCCCCCATTCACAACGGAAACCTGCGGCCCTTTGCAGATATTTTCAACATGACGATAACCTACCGGAGGGATTCTGACGTCGCTGCACCGTATGGCGAGCTGCTACCAAAGGAGACCGGAGGACATCTGGTGGCAAACGACCTACGGAATAAGAGCTCTCTGGTCTGTTGGGTGGTCAGCAACTACCAGATGTACCACAAGAGAAGTCAAGTGTACAGCGAGCTCAACGCCGCAGTTCCTGTGAAGGTGTATGGGAAATGGACCAAGAACAGCCTCTCCTCCTCTGACCTCTTACCGACAATCTCTCGCTGCTACTTCTATTTGGCCTTTGAAAACTCATTGTCCAAGGATTATATCACGGAAAAGCTTTGGAAGAATGCTTATCAGGGTGGGGCAGTGCCTGTTGTCCTTGGACCTCCGCTGAGCGATTACCAAGCTGTGGCCCCACCTAATTCCTTCATCCACGTTGATGAGTTTGCGTCGGTAAAAGAGTTAGGAAAGTATCTACAAGAGTTGGCAAAGGACAAGAAACGCTACAATGAATACTTCACCTGGCAAGAGGACTGGAAAGTGAAACTGCACACAGACTGGAGAGAGAGACTCTGTAAGATCTGTTTACAGTACAACAATTTACCTCAGCACAAAGTGTACTCTGATTTAAATGCCTGGGCTCATTCTGATAAGATCTGAGTTGGAGCAGTTGTGGCTCATTATTAATAAATGAATGATAAATGTGATCCCATTGGTTACTCAGGCATCATGAGTTTCTGCAGTAGAATGAATTGTCTTTTTAATGATATTTTTGATGCAGTTGCCATTCTTTTGCTGTGCTGCTTGAGTAACTTAAATAAAGAGGGGGGGGGGGGGGGGACTGGTGGAATTAGTGCACAGTTCATTTTACATAAATCACATCCCAGAGACTCAAAACTTTTTCTAAACATGTTGAGGCATTTCTCCATTTAGTGATAATCTCTTACAGATGTATTCAGATGGTTTGCTTTTGTGATTCAACTTGTGGTCAGAAGCATCCAGTTTGCTTGAATTATCTTCAAGATGTGTCTCTCAACTGTTACTCAAGTCCACCACTGGCAAGATAACTTTAGTGGTTACGATTTAGAAAAGTGCTGTGTAAATGTTCCAACAAGCCAAACCGCATATCAGGACCACAACATGCCATAAAGTCCCTATAATGGTGATGCACAAGTCCCTATGGTGAAGCGTGGCAGCAGCTCACAAAAACAGAGGGGGCCTGACAGTCAGTCGGGAGGTCAGGACACACATCTCAAGCACACAAGTGGGGCTATTCTTGCTTAAATTGGTCTGCTGCTGAAGTTATTGTACAATCATCCATTTAGTTATGTTAACCAGACTTGTCACCGGCTCCTGGTGGCCCAGCAATCACACATGGTCAACGGGGATCTTTCCTGTGCCTCTTGATCAGCCACTCTGTCCACGACTGGTCAGGAGTGAGTGAAGGGTGATGCATTGCCTACATCAGGATGAAGATGTGAGGAGGAAGACTAACTTCAAAATTATAACCGATATGAAAATGAATGTTTTCTCATAGCAGTCATGGCATACAAGGAAGTGACTAATAAAAGAACAGATAGTTACCACGCATCAAACCTGAAACTGGAGCCACAGCTCTTTGCACGGCTGCAACTGCACCAGATAAGGGGACACACTTTGGTTAGCCGCAATGTGTTAGTCTTTGAACAATGTCCGACTTTCTTAGCATACCTTTATTTTGTCTCTTACATTTAAAAATGTATCTCACCTTCTGAAATAAAGTCTCACTGTAGGAAACAGATCAATATCTTCAAAAAAGTAAAAATAAAATTGAGCCCGTGTTCTGGATTATGATTCAGTTTGCAGACATGCATAGTATCAAATAAACCATCTGTCTTGTAAATCCACACTGGTCTAGTGCAGCACTACAGAGGCACAGAATAAAGGACAATTTACTTTTGCTGGGACATGTGCAAAGATTTACTGGGAAATGAACAATTGGGTAGTTTGCATATACAAATTTTCAAGGAAAAGTGTCCGTTTTACATTTAAGTCTCAGGTGTCTCAGCGCAGCCAACATTTCAATAAATTATAATGAATCCATTTACAATCTGTCAAGACAACGTGTTATATTAAAAGTTCATGATAGAGTTTAGTCCAATGTTAATGTGCCATCTCCAAGTTGTCACTAAGGAACTTCAGTCATGTTAAGTATTTTGAAGCTGAATGTCTTATATCTAAAACTATGGTCATTCCACTAAAAAGCAACTTCTTAAAATACATTTCAGTGAGCACTTGACTTGCTGTCATTTCAACATGAACATAAAAACCTTTACAATAAAATCATGGTTGGGAACAGAGAACACAGTTGGTCAAATTGACAATAGCTCAGTCAGGTTGGATATTTAAATCATTGCCCTTCACCTGAGACATTAAGAGGAAATATTAACAGAGTGCAAATGGCAGATTTAGCAGCTAAGACACTGAACAACAAGATTCTTCACATTGTCAAAATATTACTTTGAGTCCCGCCATCGCTGCCAAAAATACTTGCAAAAGATGTCGATGACAGACAAAAAAAAAATGTAAGTTTTGGGAAACAAACAGGAACATTTTCGAAAAGATTATTCAACAATACAAAAGAAACTTTGTGCAAAACAAAATGGAAAAAATTAACCCCGATAAGAAACCTTTTTCCATTTCAAATGGAAGACAAATACCGTAGCTGCTCTTTTCAGATGGAGACAATTGCTCAAATAATGATCCATGTGTAAAAAAAAATTTAAAATATTCTGCAACTCATATTTTGGTTCTCTTGAAACCCAGAATTATTCTCACCTGCACCCCAGAATAACTACCCAGGATTTTGTGTAAGTGGATGGAACGAACTGGTTCTTTACATCATTCCATAACTTACCTATGGTGTACAGAGTCAAATCTTATGTTGTTCTAAACATGAAATGACCAAAGCCAGTGGAAATTATTTACTATGCTTAATCCAAGAACACAAAAGGCACCCACATTTTCATAGTTGCTGGTGTGGAGGTTCTGGTCGCGGTTAGAGGATGTGGACAAGGCAATTTTTTGTTTCAGAATTAGAACAGGAAAAATATCCTCCGTCCTTGAACTGTTTGTCCTGTGATCCACTGATTGTCTCATTCCAGTTTGAGATGGCCTCCAACATAAAAGCTTGGGAAGGGTATCTGTGGGTTTGGCTGGGCCTACCTGAGCATGTTTATCCAGTCATGTGACCAACAAGTCCAGGGTGAAGGGCCTGTTTGAGGACATCAGGCCGGTGAAGTGAGGGCATGTACAGTGTGGGAGGAGGGCCTCCGGGGTAGCCAGACACCTGGTAGCTCTGACTGGGAATGGGGGAATGGGACATGTTCAGTGGGGAAGGGCTCTGCTCGTAATACTGGCCGTCACACTCCTCGTCCAGTGGCAAAGCCAGTCGCTTCCCTTTCTGTCTCCGGTTGCAGAACCAAACACGCACCACCTGCCAAGAACAGAATTTCTCATTTACAAAACGGCAATCAACAAGAGAGATACTTTAGAAGGCAAACTTTGTCACTTTTGCTCGTACGTCTCTTTCAAGGCCCAGGTCATCTGAAATGTGCGTGATCTCCTGGGTGTTGGGTTTGGGACACTTGATGAAGTATGACTCCAGAGCAGAGCGCACTGCCCCCTCCAGACTTGTCCTCCTCTTCCTCTTTCTGGTGTCAACAAATACTCTCTCGATCTTGTACATCTGAGGAAACACAAAACGCATCCATTGAGGATATGTATGACGTACAAAAATTACTACTTATGTAGTGAAGCAGGTTGTCTCCCTTTTGGTTAAGCCTTGTTTTGATGGCTACGGTTTAAATAATGTTTCATGTGATCTCTAAAAGAGACTTAATAAATATTGCCACTAGGTGGCAGGTCAAACTTCCTCAGAACAAAGCTTTGGTTCAAGTCAGCTCAGCCTGAAAAGACCAACTGATCCCATCAGGCTCTAGGATCCTCTGTTGTCTTGTAAACTAGCTGGCAGATGTCCGTGTTGCAGACTTACATCCTGGGGATTGTCCGAGGTCTCTGCCTCATTCAGCCATCTCTGAAGAAGGGGTTTCAGCTTGCACATGTTCTTAAAGCTCAGCTGCAGAGCCTCGAAGCGGCAAATGGTCGTCTGGCTGAACATCTTACCTGCACGCAAATAAAAAACATTAGATATCACACGCAATTACCTCATAAAAGACAAAACTCATTTTTCCATCCAAAGCTCCCAAACAATTGGTGGTTGATGACTCAGCAAGGTTTCAGGAGTGGACGTCTGAGGCACTTTGTCAAAACTAGCGATCTCCCACCCACTAACACACAATACAAAAGTTCTCTACTGATGTATGTAAGAATCTGAACTGTGCAACTTACTAAACAATTACAACTGAAAGTATCCTTGGAATCATAAGGCAGTGCAATACGACCCAATAGGACTGGGAATCCAACTTACCATAGAGGTTACCCAGGGCAAGGCCAACATCAGCTTGAGTGAAGCCCAGGGTAATGCGTTTGTGTTTCAGTTCCTTGGCAAACTGCTCCAGTTCCTCAGTCGAAAGGTTCTCCTGTGTGACAGGTACATATGAAAACCATTTGAGAGGTAGAACATGAACGCTTATGTGAATGACTTGTAGGCACATTATTCTCTGAGCTGAATCTCATAACAAACCACTGTTGTAATAAGTGGAAGAAGGGATTCAATGGCAACTCTTACCTCTTCTGAGTCGCTGCATCCGCCGCTGGACGAACCGCTGCTCCGCGTGGAAGTAGCCGGGTTCTGCGTCTGCGGCCCAGGGGCAGCTTGGGTTGGGTTCACGCTGAAAAACGCGTTTCCTGGCAGCCCGTTGCTCGGGGGTGAAGGGGACATGGACGGCGATGATGCAGAGGATGTGGAGGGGTTTTGATTACTGATACCGGGCTGGGTGATGTGCGCGATCCCAGGCCAGAAGGACGGGTTCCAGGCCGCGGGGTAGAAGACTCCATGGGCCATGGCGGCGGAGGCCGACGATGTCAGGTACTGCTGACCCTTGATCTCCGCTGAGTAGTCATCGCCGGTGTCCTTCTCGGTCTTGATCTCGGGCATTTTGATCTGCTCCCGGGTCTCGGCTATGGGGGGACTCAGGTTTGTAGGCTGGGACGCTGCTGTTACGCCGGGTACCTGGCCGGTGTACTCGGTCGCAGCGAAGGGATACCAATGCTTGGGTTGCCCAAACTCTCCAGCCTGCAGGTCGGCTCCTCTGTAGTCACCAGCCATGGGTGGGAAAGGGAAGAATGTCTGCGCAGAGGCCGACGTGATGCCACCGTACGCGGTTTTGTTGTAGAGGAGGCTCGGGTCTGGCAAAACGCCGTGAGGAAGCTGGAATGACGAATCTTGACCCAAAGCCTGAGCGCAAGGGCCGGCGCGGCTGAAATCGTAGGGCCTGCTCTGGCACTCGGGACTCTGCGATCTATCAGACATCTTACACACACCGAGAGGGACTATTGAACAAGAACCAGTCCGAGGTAGAAACTTTTAAAAGAAACCAGTTAGGAGGGAATGGTTTTGAAACGTGCGCATCCGTTTAAGTTTACGCACAAGCCGCAGAGTAACGAGAGAAGAGGACACGCTCCAAAAAATCCATCAACTGTTTGACCTGCGTAGAGTCCGATTGGGGAGACTATTGCCAAATGTCGTTTTGCTGCCACAATACCACCAACACGCCTCCGGGGCTATTCCATGAATCGCTGCCCTTCACGCCGCCTCACCGTCAAGCTCAACTGCTGAGATCCTCCAAGGCTCCCCGGGTTGTCCTGCGTTCAGCTGCTGGTGTTGGAGTGCGCCTTATCTCGTCGCCCATTGGCTGGCGTAGACAATTGGGCACAGCTGATGGTGAGTTTGTGAATGACCTTGATTCCTCCCAGATTGGTGGGCGTGGTTTTAACACAAGCTCCGATCACATTCTTTTGCTGAGGAGCAACTTCTGCACCTAAAGTTAAAATCTAAACTGTTGAGGATGGAACGGTGAATCGACTAACTCGACATCATGTTTACATTACTAAGTAGGATTGGGTGACACATTTCCAACTGTGACACTTTGACATGCTCACCTCATACATGAAGTATAAAGCTGGACTTGTTTGAATTATTTATCTTCAAGGAAATGGCTTTGATATTAAAATCACCACTAATGTTTAAATATGTGAAATAAAGTGAGCCTGTAGTCCTGAGTTAATGTGATGAAGCAAATGACCTCAATTGGTTGGAAACAGTGTTTTGATAGCTCATAAATCTTTAAGAGGAAAATATGTAGTGAAAATGGCCTGTGAAGTGTTACCAGCCCTTTAAACAATGGGATCTACATGCAGGAATGTACAAGGGTTGTTGTTGTGAAAGTTTGATTCAACAGACTATTAAAGTGGTATTTTTTTTAAGCAACTTAGTATATTAATCGGTGGTTTGCTCATGTTTTTATTAGATAAATCTAGTTTTGCACGTTTAAAAGTTAATGTAAAGGGAGACTTAAGCCGTAATGTTTCAAATAAAGATTTGAGGATTCACTTGGATCTGGGCCCTGTCAGTATGTGTTTGGGTTGGATGAGGAAACAGAGTTTGTTTCTGTTTCTAGATTTCACACACACACGCACACACACGCACACACAGACACACGCTGTTGGATGATAAAACCACAAACATCATTCAGGCGACCTTCTCCCATTCCCCCCCCCCCCCCCCCCCCATTGAAAAGCCTGGATGGTCGACCCACCGGCGCAGATGCGCTCCCCCCAGCGAGAGTCGTTGGCCGCAGATTGCGGCAGGAAGACGCACTGCGGGGAGGGAGCGAGGATGCCATTGTACGACCTGGCCCCGGGGCACCCCGTGGATTTCAGATCCCGAGTTGCGATGGTCGACCATTAGCTCCTTTTCAGATTGAAACAATAAGTCTCAACTCTTTGATTCCGCCCCACACCCAGCACATCCCCCTCCTCATCCTCCTCCTCCTCCTGAAACAAACACCAGACACAAGTTTCACTCTGCAGAAAAGCCCTTAAGGTCCAAAACTGGTCGGAGGAGCATGGTGTTGTCTGCAGGTGCAATAACCAAGTTGTGAAAGAAAGGCCTTTGCATTGGTGGAATCCAGCCTGAAATAACAGTCTATCATCTTCGGCTTCAGTTTCTCCTTTAGTTTTCCCCTCCTGGTCTTTTATAATGGAGTGGTGCCTGACTGCTGTAAAATGGATTAGATAATAATTCACATTTGCAAATTGTTGTTTCATTTCTCATCCTATATTATTATACGGCTATTGATTTAAATATTGATCTGCATTGTTAATCTGTTGTGTATATTTAAAGAACAACTGCCCAGTTGGACTATGGTAAGAACAGTCGTCTCAGTTTTGCACAAAAACACAATTCACATTAAACAGAAAAAAATACAATCATGCAAAGTGAAGCAGAAGGCCCTCAGGTCCTTGTTTTTGATCAATTTATAAATTGTTATAATGTGGAGAATTAAACCAAATGTTTCTATTGACCATGGGGATGTAATTGTGTCCTTGATGTTTGTCCCGTGACCAAAAATGCAAGTCTAATTAAAAAGGACAACACCAGAAAAACATGACAATTCAGAGGACAGACAGAAATCTATAGTTATGTAGTCCTCCCTACATAGTTATGTAGTCCTCCCTTATGTAGTCCTCCCTACCCAGCCGATCGGCTGGGTAGGGAGGATTTTTTTCCCTCTTTCTGTCCTCTGATACAAGACCCATGTAAGTCTAGGATCAGGGAACCTTGGGGAGACCAGAGGCCCTGGTCAATAGCTTAAAAGACATCAAACCTCAGCCATACAAGCATTGTCCTGGGCCATGGACTTGGGGGTATAATTGTCATGCAAAAGACACGACAGCAAGAGAGAGGGCAGACTTTGGCCGGGGCTTCAGAGAGAGAGAGAAAGGGGCAGCAGAGCACAGCTCTCTCGGGGGGGGTTGGAGGGGTCAGACTTGAATAGCTGGGTACAGTGAGGAGGAGATGTGTGAGGGGAGTATCTGGGAATTTGGTTGAACCCCCCCTTGCCTCTTTCAGATGTCTCAGATCTTGTCTTCAGTTCTTTTTAAGTGGCCTCTTCAGGACACCTCAGAGGTCTGCTCGCTACTCGCAGATCAGGTCCAGTCACACAGCTGAGGGGGGGGGGGGGGGGGATGAGATAAAAGAATTAGAAGAAAGCCTGCGGGTGAAGCAGAGTGAATGTGTTGCACACGACAACCAGTCACACCAGAGAAGCGACCTCTCTGCACCTCTGTTGAGGTGCAGAGAGTGTGAGGCTAGTGTGAGGCTAGAGTGTGAGGCTACAGTTTCACAGTCATTTCTCAAATAAGTGATATATGCCCCTTACCAGTTTGCCACGTACTCTTCTTCTAACCACACCGTACATTTAATGGAAATTGATTGTGGGCGTACAGGTGCTATATGTGTGTTGCCTTCTTAATTTTAGCAAGACACTTGTTGCATGTGAGATGTGAACTTTGACATTTAAGACTAAGCAAAATAACTCTTTCCATGGCCTTTGGTAAAGGGGCTGGTGCCTCACCGAAGGAGGAACCCATTAAACGTTGCAGATCCAGGAAAGGTGTTTTGTGTACTTTATTACTGAGTGCCTCCGAGAATAAGTCATGGATCTTGATGAAGATCAGACTTATTCAGGGAGCTGATATCTTTGAGTGTGGGAAATATGGTGCAGATTGATGGGATTTGACAGAGGAATGTGCTGTAGTCGTGACTTTGTGATAAACACATCGTCCTCAATCTAGAAAAAATAATGATAATCACAGTTTAGTGTGTTGTCACATCGCCCGGCTCCTGTTTAAGTCTCTCATCTTTAAATTGTAAGAGAGTATTTCCCAGTACATCACCCTTTCTTCCTCTTTAATTTCCCTTTTCTCCTTGAGATTCTTGACATTCCTCTCGAGGATGCATGTGTTTAACCACACTTGTCATCTCAAGATGAAACAGTTTCATTAATCAATAAAAGAGGGTGTCATAAAAGTCGATCTGTGTAGATTAATTTATTAAAAGTCCTGTAAAACTGGTGTCTTCGTTGCAAGAACTCTGGAAACAATGGTTCTATCGCCACGCGTAGATGACGTACCAGGACGTTGTGTCCTTCATAGAATTCATGAGGCAAAGGAATCGCTTAAAGAGACTTGATACTCACTGTATCACTGAACCTCAAGGACCTTTTGCATGTTCAGTAGGTATCAGTGTGCCGGATCCGGGGGATGGGTTGGGTGGGATCCCCATTTTCCTAAGTGATTGTATTTCTCATTATTTGTGTATTTTGTATGTTTGTTGTATTTGAAATATTTTCATATTAGGGAGGGAACGAATATCCAGAGAATCTCAGCCACTCGCCCCTGATTGAGGACATAAGACTTTAATTGAAGTGCTGTCCGTCCTGTTGAGCAGCACAATCGTCTCCCACAAACAAGTCTGATGGCTTCTTGATTTTCTTCCTAACGGCCCTGTCTTTGACACCCACCTTCAGCGACCCTCCACCCGCTCAAGGTTTTCATCTGCCGGCCAATGGCTGCCTCGCTTCCACTGTGCACCGGCACAAAGGGCTTTAATGGCCCCGTGTCACTCAATGGGGACACAACACTCTCCCCTCCCCGACACACACACGCACACACACACACAAACACACAACTTACATATACTCTTAGACCAAAATTTTTTATGTTTTTATGTTCTCTTTGTTTAAGCCATGTGATGTTTATACTGAGAGGCTGAGATTAAAATACATGACTCCAGTTTTTTCCCCACGATTCATTACATCTATTTCAGGGACATATTAACCCCCCCTTTTGTTTTATTGTTATTTATTTTCTTATTCATGACTGGATTTTTAATAACTGGGGGATCAATGAACCGCGATGTCCCCAGTATGAATCTTCCCAGGGATCTCTCTCCCTAACATCCCCTTCTTATAAATCTCCAAACATAATTTAAATCTACACATTAAACACAAAAAGGTCAAACAAAGTTATTCTCACGTGTGGTAAAAAGTTTTATTTCCTTGGTCTGCACCTACAAATGTCTAGAAAAGGTGAACGCTTCACTCTTCGTATGTACATTTTGCAGCACGAGGGTAAACTTGGTACCGAACAAGAGGAAAGAGGGACGATAGAAGAGAGTGATATTTTCCACCTACACATCCATCAGTATGGTTTGTCTCCAAAATGTCATTCAAGTGCTGAGAAGTCACTTTGTACTGTACGTTCCTCCTCCAACGACAGGATGCGTACAAAACCCGGAGGCAGAGAGTAACTCGCTGAAGCTCTGCCATGATTTAAACACGGTACAGTCAAACCATGCACACAGACATCATCAAGTACTTCATTTTCATATATATATATATATATATTTATTTATATTCTATCATCTTAAAATCTTTATGTGCAGCTTATACGACATGGAATTAGCAACATAACATTCTCAAAGCTTAACCTTGTTGCGATAGGGAGCTTTTACAGAAGTATCAGCTTTGTAGGTTTCCTTGGTATCTGTCAGGAAACATTAGCTCTGCAGGAAATGCAAGGGAGGGCCCCTGGTTTTCAGGTTAACCTACGAATGTGTGTGTCCGTGATGTTCCTCTGTTTGCTTTTGTATCATATTCTTTGGAAATAGCTGCAGAAATGAAGGAAAGTGATGAAGGAATGCGAGGAGGATGTTTAAGATTAGACTTTAACACATAATAGGACAGAACACCTATGGGGACAAACCTGAGGGGGGGGGGGGGGGGGGGGGGGGGGGTGGGGGGGAGCATATAATTTAAAAGACAGGAAACAGAGTCAGAAATAAATTAAAAAGGAACCCAGTGTACATTTGTATTAAAAGCTAGAGTAGGGGTAGATTATAGTTAGAAGGCCTACAGGGAAATAATCATTTTTATAAACCCCATCCTCTGCTGGATCAGTGGTGTCTTACAGAGAAATGGCTATAATGCCTGCATGTGTGTGTGTGTGTGTGTGGTTACATAGTGAATGTGTGTGTGTTCAGTCTTCAGCATTCACTGGGGACTCCCTGGTAATGAGGAGTGGATTCATCAAACAGAGGGTTCTTCACTTCCATTTCTCCGGTCTGTCGTGGAGGGGAAAGAAATGGCATAAACAAACAGCAGAAAAGATGACTTTCATACGAGTGTGTGTTAATGTGTGTGTGTGTGTAGTGTGTGTGTGTGTGTGTGCGTCTACCAACCGGTGCAAGTCCAGGACACTCGTATACTGTGAAGTCTCCTCCCACCTCTTCCTCGTCCGACGTGACCTCGTTGTCAAAGACCTTCGGTTCAGGTTTGTGACTGCTGACGAAAACACAAAACACATCCGAGGTTTTGCACTGAGGTTAAAAATCTTCAGTGTTCAAGTTATCAGTGGTGAGAGACAGGAAGAGGAGACGTGACAGACAGAGAGAGAAAAAGTGAAGAAAAAGACAGAACTCACGTTCCCATCGAAAGCATCTGCTGCTTCTGGTGTTGGTAGTGATACATTTGAGCATTTTGGGCCAGAGTCTTATCTCCCATCTGTGGTTGAAAACAGAAGAAACACAATGTGAATGAAACTTGAAATATCTCGAGGGTTATTGTAAAAGAAGAAGAAGAAAAAGAAGAAGTAGTGAGAAGTGGAAAGACTGCAAACGCTCAAAATAATACTAACTTCTTGATTCTGGCGGCCGTTTGCTTACCGAGGAACCTGTGGCCGGTTCGGGGGCGGGGGGGTGCGCTGGGCCCACTGAAAGCAGGGTAGTCGACCTTCTCTACAAGACGCGCTTCTTTCTCTGTCCTGTAGGGGACATGAGGGATCTGAGTCTCACACAATACTGATGTTTGTTCCTGCATCTGACCTTAGAAAATCCTACAACTTACTCACAGATGATGATACACGAAAAGCCAATGGACTTAAACACTTGTAATCACTATGTAGGATTGGAGAAAATGGAAGTAAAAAATAAATAAATCTAAACCATAGTTTCAACAAAATCAACCCACAAAGCCCTAAAGACAGATTTCATTTAGGTTGAGAGGCCGCATGAGGTGAACCCATGTTGTGTTCCTCGGTTTTCAGAAATAAACTCTGGGTCGGGACATTTACCAACTTCAGATTAGATTGTGAACATTTTACACAGTTCTGGTGTACCAATCAAAATAATCTGGGATTTTCCACTAAGCTAATAGCAAAAAACACAGATTTACAGTTTATTGGTATTCATCAGCAAGTTTTTGACCTAATGTAGTTTAAAAAGTTGGTTGTGTGCTTGGAGACTAAAATAATCCTTGTCTTGCTGTACTTGTGTCTCGATTGTGTTCAGACTTACTTGATGTAGCAGGCAGTTGCCAGGATCACTGCCACGATGCAACAAGGACACTAAGCGAGATCAAGAACTGCACAGCAATACAAACAAATTGGAGAAAAGAAGGGAACATTGAGTAAATTCATTGTTGCTGATTTCAGTGCATTTGGCACTTATGGTCATCTTGGGCTGTCACTGTGTTTAGGGCATCGAGTCGTACTCACTGACGAGAACATGTCATTCTTGGGTGCTGGACCAACGAGGGAACCGCTCGGGCCTCGGGCTCCAGTGACTCGGGGGCTGGGGGGTCGGTGGGTCAGAGAGGGCGGAGCCTGGGCAGCGGTGACAGCATGCGCTCTTCCATTAGGCGCCTGATTTTTCTGCTCCTGATTGGAGGCATCTGTCTTTTGAACATCTGACTGGGAGCGATGGCAGCTGAGAGAGGGAGAGGAGACAGAGGTATCATCAGGTGAAAAAGCAAAGAGAGGCACGGTCTCAAAGCAGCAAAAAGCCCCAAAACATTAATTCTAATCAGCAAAAACTGAATTGAAGTAAAAGAACTGAGCTCAAACAGGAAGTGATACTGTTCTGGCTCATTTTAAATATAGATTTGTATCTTAGATCTCACCAGGTTTTTGATTTGCTTCTTTGGAGTTTTGATCTCTTTCTCTTCCTGTTTTTTCAAGTACAGACTCAAGAAAACAATCTCTCCGTCCAGGTCCGGGTAGTAGGTCACTGTAAAAGACAAACGAGATTCAAACTTCAACTTCTACAATGACACTAGCTTAATGGACAATGTATACACAAATATCAGAAGATTGAGCAGTAGTATCATTTATTTACGATCAAAATTCAATAAAGAAAAGCAGAAAATCCTCACAACAGACAAACTTGAGAATTAGTTTTATAACTTAAAGATAACTTAAAACAATGAAAAATAAAATAAACTGGTTATAAGTTGTTAGTTGTATATCTGGATAGAATACTTTTGAGTCTTGTCCGAATCCATGACTGTAGATAACTTACAGCCTATTGTGTGCAAAGAAAGGAGACTGAGAGCGAGAGCGAGAATGAAAGCGAGAGCTGTATAAGGCAGATGTATACATGTCTATTCTCAACATGTCTTTTTCAGGTCCTTGTCTCTGAAGTGAATGGACGGGGAGTGTGCCCATGTGTCTTGTTTGTTTGTGGACTAGTTAAAAAGAGAGGGGACAATACTAAACTGTTGTTAACAGCCCTTAAGGCCAGACAGCGAGCCACATTCCTGCAGCGCTGTCGTGGTCACCAGAGAGACGACAGTGTGTGTGTGTGTGTGTGTGTGTGTGTGTGTGTGTGTGTGTATGTGTGTGGCCACGGGAGGAAGCACAGCAGGGGGTCAGGAGCAATCAGCCAAACCCTTGCCTCACGGAGCTCTCGCCACTGCGCTCAATAGAGCCCATAGCTCGCTGTTAATGGAGGCGATCAAAGTGTTGTTCCCCTATAAGACATGAGCCTGCATTACATCAGATATCAAATCACAGGAGTTGAACTCGAAAGCTCGTGAGGCGGAAAGTCTGAGATCAGGGAAACGAAGAAAATGTTAAGGTGCTTGACATTAAAAACAATTTTTGGGGACGTAAAACCTCTCTGGACCAGTACGTGTGCAGATGATTGTTTGACATTGTGATTAAACCAAAAGTAATAAGCATAAGTGATAAACCACATTTCAAATATCTACACCAGTTTGTTAATATGATTACAAACCACCTACACAACTTTTAATGATTACAGTGTCACTTTCCCTCCAGCAGGCTGGCCATCTGGCCGGGCTAATGTGTATATGATATGACATGCCAGCACTTTCACTGGCGGCTTTGTTATTTTGTGACCCCCCCCCTCAACTAATGGCCATTTAGTGCACTTCATAGCAGGTGTCTGCAGAGGCGGGGCGCACCATCTGTACTTTGCAGGTGGCGAGAGAGCTCCAACCGAGGCAGAGCGCTCGCTAGGAACGTGAGTGAATGCAGGTTTAGATTCTAGAGGTGACTCGGGAAAGAGGAGAGATTTACTGCTGATGTGTCCGAGGGAGCGGGAACTGATTTAAAAACAGCTTGATCGAGTTGATAAATCACATGACAAAGGTGTGAATTGTGTGAACGTGTGTGAGCGTGTGTGAGCGTGTGTGAACGTGTGTAGTTTGTCACATACTGACTAAGCACGCACACCTCTCCTTGTGTAAGAGAGTTTTGTCACCAGCCCGATAATGACCCATAACCTCTTGAGAGACTCCCAGGGGGCTGCCGGGTACAACAAACAAACACTAAACATCTCAACAGGGACTGTGGCTCACACACATCTGTGCCGTTCTCTTTTCCACTTAAAAACCATTTCACATCCCCCCCCCCCCCGAAACCCCATGCAGGAACACACACACCCTACACTTTCACTACCCCCAGCTCTCTCCTGGGTTGCAACAAAGACAGAAACCACACTGATTTCACAGATGGTTGTATCGGTGTTGTTTGAGTAGAAATGGCAGGATGCACTGTGAGGTGATTACACGGTTTATTCCAACACTAGAAAAGAAACTAAAGGAAAAGAGAAATCACCTCAGATGAGTTTACTTTTAGATGAGACTTTGTGAATCTGTATCAGTCTTATCAGTCCTATAAAACCAAAGAACACTAAGGAATGGAGATCATTAGGAACATTATTACTAGATATTTTCGTCTGGTATTGCTCAGAACTATGATTATCTGAATCGCTGTGTAGTCTGTTGATCACTATTAATTACATTACATTACATTACATTTCATTTAGCTGACGCTTTTATCCAAAGCGACTTACAATAAGTGCATTCAAACCCGAGGGTACATACCAAGGACGACAAGAATCAAGAAAGTACAATTTCTTCAAAATAAAGCAAAACTACAAAGTGCTTTAAGTAAGTGCCATTTAAGTGCTACTAAAGTGTTAGTTTCAAAAGTTGTTAGTGTTTTTAAAAAATTAAAAAAAAAATTTTTTTTATTCAAGGTAAGTCGGAAGAGGATGTTTTTAGTTTTCGGCGGAAGATGTGTAAACTTTCTGATGTCCGGATGTCAATGGGGAGCTCATTCCACCATTTAGGAGCCATGATTAATGATAATTCATTAACTTAGTTTAATCCATGAGTTGTCACGTCAACCACAAATTGACAGAACCCAAAATAATGACCTCAGCTGACAGCCAACAATACAAATAATAACTATTTAATGTTTGAATACGATGAAATTAATTATTTCAGGGGCAATAAACTACCTAAACGTGCAACCAGTAAAAAATCTGTCCAAAAAAAACACAAGTATAAGTAAGTAAAAAGTACAATGTAAACTATTTTCTGTAAATTAATAGATTGTGCTAAAGTCAAATACTAGTTAAAATGTCCCATGTATATTACTTAAATCCCTCCCTCACTGAGAGTGTCTTCCTATTAGTTGATTAATGATCTACACTCAAGCGTGTCCTGCTGCCCTCTAGAGGGGAAGGTAATGCATGGCACATGTAGAGGGACGAATATAGATCAGTCTAAACATGATTTTACACCACTTGGTAATCTAAGCACTTTGAGTATAACAAATATTTAATTATATAAGCAGCGTGACACAGTTAAAATGTAAAGCGTGACTGTGACTCCCACTCCCACCTGCTATAAAAAGTTAGTCACAACTGAACGCACACCGGTTGAGTCAATAAGAGAAATCGGACCAGCGACGTTCTAACCTTTAATAAACATTCCCACCTGCCCTTTGTCATTGTTTTAAAAATTAACGCACAAACCGATGGAACGACGGGAAAATGTGTGCAGTAAAATTCTGTAAATGTTGTACTGCGTTTTCCGGTTGTTACACATCGCGTCAGCTGCCGGTGTCAAGAGCTGATGGAGACATTCCATTTCAAATCCTTCAGTGAGACCAAAATCAAATGATGGGGTTAAAAATATCAGTATTCATTATTTCAATAAGGTAAATATTTTATAATACAGAAGCACAAAGCCTATTATTGTATATAGTTACAATCTGTAGGAAAAAATGACGTAAATATAAAAAAATGGTTTCATAGGAAGAGACAGACCAATTTAACAGTGTGTAAATATCTTTCTCACTGTGTTTATGCGTCTTCAGAGCAAAGGACATGGCTTTGAGGCATACTGTATGTTTACCAATGGCAGTGCACGCCTCCATGACAAACACAAGCAGGTCCTACTTGCAGTAAAGAGAGCTGCCTGACTCACTAATTCCTCTGCCGTGCACTCTCCTCCTCTCTGGACTGGAAATGAGAAACATTAGACAGATTTCAGTCAGCGCAACTATCTTTGAATTATTACAAATTACAGCACTGAAGGGAGAAGAGAGCTGAACACCAGCCCTGCCTGACTCTGATCATTGAATAGTGGAGGCAAAGCTGTAGTTCCACTTTTTCTTCAATGCTTGATTTGATTGGGCTGCTGTGGCTTGGAAGGTAGAGCGGGGTCGTCCACTAAGCTGAAAGTCTTGGTTGATCCCCTGCATCTTTTGATCCCCTGCAATTGTTCTTGGGCGAGATAATCTTGAGTTAGTTTACCCTGCTAGTTCATTAGGGAGCAAAGATCATCCATAAATGACCCCTACCAGACTGACAGTGTATTTATAATATCACAGTAATGCCAGAAATGTCAAAACAATTTGTAATAATATGTGCGTGTAATGTACTAGGCCACTAAAGTGGGTAATGGACCCACAAATGTCATAACCCAGATGCAAATGACCCATTTACTCAGTGCAGTTACTATAGGCAGCCAGCAGAGGCAGCATTGGGGCTAAGCCCTTCTAATGGAGGCAAGGCAAATATATTTATATATCACATTTCAGAATCAACGGCAATTCAAAGTGCTTTACATAAACATACAGTCTCACACAATAAGCTGAGGAATAAGATTTCATGCAAATTGAACACGACGAGGTTGATTTCATGACCCTAGTTCAGTTTTTCTCCTAAGTCAGAGATAGTTTGCAAAATTTCTCCAAAATATAAAGTGGAAAATGTCATTTGTGATAACATTGTAATTATTCCATAGAGGACTAACAACCCTGATATAGAACCGTGCTGCAGGGCCAGTGGGTTATGAAGCCTTGTGAGCTCGTATGAAATTAGAAAATGAACTGGAAGAAAAAAATGATTACATTTTAAACAGGAAAATCGGGTTCCTAACGAAGTAAAGGTTGGTGGTTAAAGGTAGTTATAAGCTTGAGCCGATGTTTGAGGGTGAACAAGATAAAAAGATATACGACGGGAGACAGAGAGTGGGAGATTCACGGGCATCATTCCAAATTCAAATTTTGGAAACGTGTATTTCTGACACTTTAACAAGGAGAAATTTCAGCTAACCTGATGTTTAGTCATGTAAACAAAGCCACTGTATCACCTCTGAAGTGACAACAGTGACTTCAGATTTGTAATGTTTTTGCCAAACCACAGAGGTTTTATCATTGGAGTGAAACGGGAGAAATTGTGTATCTACACTATGCGTGCATGTGTGTCTCCAATGTGCATCCCTGTGTTCTGTGGTCTGTTGGGGGTTTATGTAACCACTTTAGGGAGCTTATCTAAGGCCTGAGATCTGCTGGATTCACAACAACACACACACACAGACAGACAGACAGACAGACAGACACACAGACACACAGACACACAGACACACACACAGACATGTAATAGTTAACGTCTTCATACAATGCAAGACACAAACACAATCAAAAGACCAATTAAAACAACATTTTTGTAGAGCAAGTCTCTTTTTCTTCTACATGATGTGACCTTTCTCAAATTCACTTCAATCTCTGGTGCTGCTGCCAACGATTTGAGCCAAGTCCATGCTGTGTCCTCTCCAGCAGCAGATCCATCTAAATTATTAATCCTACAGACAACACACACACACACACACACACACACACAGAGGAAAGCCAGCTGAGCTCAAACATACACAAGATGTTTATTTTTCTCTCTCTGTGGGTGCAGCCCGTGCGATGCCATGCCGTGGAAATCGGAACGATACGATTTATTTGGCTCCTGCATTGGATGCAGTGATGGAGGCGAAGGGCAAGAGGAAGAGAGAGTGAGTGAGAGAGACGCATGTCATCTAAGTGATTAAAGCTGGCAGTGTGTGGGGGTGGTGCGTGTGTGTGTGTGTGTGTGTGTGTGTGTGTGTGTGTGTGTGTGTGTTGCAGACACAGCAGGGGCAGGGGCGGATTAAAAAAATAACCCACACAGGATCAGCGGTTCTCAGAGATATGGATGGAGAGGACACAGGATGTAGATAGAAGAGCAATGGACAGAAAAAAGACAGAAATATATATTTATATGACAGACTGACAGGGAGCGGAAAGAAAGAAATGAAGCTCAAATTGATAGGAGGATGAGGATGAGGAGGAGGAGGAGGAGGAGGAGAGCACATGCAGAATCAATAAGCAATTGAGAGAGAGAGGGTGGAACGGAAAAGAGATACAGAGATCAACTGAGGGAAAAGAGACTGTGACAAGGACGAGTGAAGATGTAAAAACACAAAGAGAGAAAGACTGACATCTGTAGGTGCACCTTATACGACCAGAGAGAAGCAGATGTTCCAGCTCTCATTTAAACATCACCCAGGTGATTTAACTGGAACTGAGGGTGAAGTCAGGAAAGTTTCATTCAGCAAACACACAAAGTTGAAGTTGGAATACTGCGGTTTGGTCTCATGTGTTTCTTGAGTTCGGTTTGGATCGACATCGGGGCCCCCCCCCCCCCACCGGTCTCTTTTGCCGGGGGCCCCCAAAGTCCCTTAAAACACTCCTGCATCCTTTTTAATTTATCTCACGTAAAAATTAATTGTTTGTGTTATAGACAGGAGATCTGGGAGTAGTGGCTTTTTCTCTGAACCTCCTTTCTTCAGCGTGAGTTTGTCTATGGAGCGACTGCAGCGTCATTCGAGTGTGTTTCTGGGTGCAGTGTCTCCTCTTACCATGCTGACGGTGCCTCCTCTTCTCCACACAGCTTCCCTCCTCGTTCTCCTGCAGCGGGGAGAGGCAGGTGCCACAGCGGGAGGAGCCCGGCTTGCAGAAGTGGCGTCCCTCCTTGGCACAGTCTAGATGGTGAGGGCATTTTTGGGAAGCTGAGAGAGAGAGAGAGAGAGAGAGAGAGAGAGAGAGAGAGAGAGAGAGAGAGAGAGAGAGAGAGAGAGAGAGAGAGAGAGAGAGAGAGAGAGAGAGAGAGAGAGAGAGAGAGAGAGAGATTCATTAGTATCCCCGCCACACTGCTGCCAAACAGAAACTACGCTTTTCACGAGACAATTGAATAACAGGCTTTGTGTGGGATGATGACGTCTCATGAAAATGCCTCAGAATTACAGATGATTCACCTTCATAACAGACACTCCTTTTCATCAGGTGATGTGTCAGCTCCGTTCAGGAATCACACTGAGTTACACCACAGCTTCTTTAAACATTTGCTGTGAAGTTATCAAGCCCTCCATCTGAGTAAGGTTTTGTCGGATAGGGCAACAATGTTTGGACGGCAGGAAAAGTACATTTTGAATTATTCTCGGGTTTCGCAACGTGGCGGGCTCCACCTCTGTGTCAATACAGGTCAGGTTAAACCAAAGTAAAGAGTGAGCCTGAGCTGCTCTCAGACAGATCTGCCTGCAACCAGGTTAGATAAGCTCTTCATCTGATTACTCCCAGTTTAACACAAACCGGGGAGTCCAAACACTGTATCCAGGCACACGCACACACACTGAGCTTGAGATACACCACATACGGCAGCAGAGTGTGAATGAGCCCAGGGTTTCGGCAATGCGGTCAAAACCACGAAAATGTTGAAAAAAAGCGATGAATTGCAAGGATAAAGAAACTGAAATCCAACCTGGATGTGCGGCAAACTTTAAAAAGTACTTTCCTGACCCATAACACATCCTTCCACCAAGTATCATGGTGATAAGTGAAGTGGTTTTCACATGATCTTGCTAATAGTCAAACATACAAGCGGACAGGGGTGAAAACATAACTACCTTGGCGGACGTATAAACTTCTCAACAGACATTCCTCCTGTCTCCAGTTTGAATTTTTTTCTAATTGCTACATCAGAGTGGAGGATGACACATGACAAGAGATCGCCGTATAGGAGAAATCTATATCCGGTCCATGAGGCCTGTGATACCAGGAAACATGACTTTTCATTGATAGAGCACATGTGCAGAGGGCGAGTGTTGGTGAGATGAAGAGCAGGTGCAGGAGGGACGGAGATCTTCACACGTACTTACAGAATACACGATTATTATCCAGCCATCATGACATTTTTATCTCCAAAATTCAAACCAGCAACCTTCTTGTCGCACATTTGGATAAATTATAAGGATTTCATTTCTATATTACACAAACCCTGCTGCAATCAAGATAATAGCAAGTGCTCTGACCCTTCCCTATACCAGGAATAATAAAAACACACTAAACTACAAGAGTGTAAACAGCACAGACAAAGCACCCACGTCATCCACATCTTCTAATGTCACCGACTGGTCTGATGCCCGGGGAGCGAGCGGGGTGGTGACGCTGGTGTAATCTGAGATGACTTGTTTTTCTTTCTCTGCCTGGTGACGGCAAGTCGTGAGCATTTCTCGTTTTTTTGGGAAACGTCATGTGGCAGAGAGCAAACGGTTTAGTCACTGTCGCATCAGTGGGTAGAAAAAGCGAGTTCCTTTTACTTTGTGCCACAAGCACTGACACACAGCTGGACAACTCCCTCGGTGTCTTTCTTCACTGCTGCTTCTTCTTTATTGACATCATCTGTCTCTGCTCCCACGGTCGCCCAACAACTCTGTCGCCTCTATAAAGTTGAACTGCTGCGTCATCCGCTCGCCCTGGTTGCCAAGGTATTCCACGTCCCTGAGAGCGCCACGTGCTCATGAGTCGAGGCAGGGGCCCCTCATTCCCGATTCTCACTCCTGGATTTTATTACCAATCTCCTCCTTCAGCTTTCCTGGCTTCTATTTTTACCTCCCACGTGTCTTTCTTTCCATTTCCCTCAAGAGATCATCCACTTATCCATCCATCCATCTATGTATAATTGATCCATCCATCCATCTGAGATTGTCACTTCAATAGAAATTCATTTTCATCTCTATCGATTTTGTGCGTGTCGATGCCACGTGACAGCGCAAAATCAAAAACAACACACATCCTCTTACACTGAAAACATGTCTGAATCAGCTCATGTCTCTTGAGCCTGGTTACTGTCACGCAGCCATAATTGCTGGTCTAGTCTGATATCTAATGTAGTGTTGTTTTTATAGATTTCATTTTTGTGTTATGTTGAACAAGCCAGGGCTCAAGACATAGCAGCCTTCATCTTCAATACACCGTCAAGGCCTTCTGCCCTGAATAAAAACCTTTCAACCTAACAAGCTCCCGTCGTCAACATTTTCCATCGTCCATTTTTT
The DNA here is from genome assembly GCF_947347685.1 of Pleuronectes platessa. Taxonomy (NCBI): domain Eukaryota; kingdom Metazoa; phylum Chordata; class Actinopteri; order Pleuronectiformes; family Pleuronectidae; genus Pleuronectes; species Pleuronectes platessa. The sequence continues at coordinate 15,254,731 of NC_070644.1, read as the reverse complement.
TATGACTCTTTGATCCATTAACGGTCTGAGGATCAAAGGCTGTTCAGGTGCAGGCCCGATCAGATCAAACAACCCTTCAACTTCTCAGTTACAGCTATCTGACCTTTTCGCACCACGAGGATCAGACGACTCATGTCAGGATTCCTGCCTGTGTTTACATGTCCGTTGGTCAGAACAACAGTTTGAACCAAGTCAAATATCCGCTGTTTATATGTTGTCTAAGCAAACGATGTAAAATAAATTTTGTGATTCCAACATCAACTGTTTGAATCTTCTCTTGATAATGTTACAAGCTTTTATCCACATAAAGTAGTGTTTCAAGATCAAACTGGGTCTCTGTTGAGGAGGTTTTTTGTACAGAAGCATTAATAAGTTGTGTTATTTATATTTGTTGTGTTTTCAGTTTCTTGGAACTTTGAGCACAAATGAGATGAAGAAATGCTTTATAGTCTCCAACTGTTCCAACATTAGGGCCGGACTGATATGGATTTTGGGGGCGGATGCCTATAACGATTTTAGGGAGGTAAATTGTCCAATAAAAACATATATCAGCACCTCGTATACTGCATGTAATTAAAAAATAGTAATGATTCCTCAGATGTAGTTATCAAACCCTAATTAGAAAGAAGTGTAATTGAGGTCCGATATTATGCAGTTTAAGCATACACCTTATACAAAATGTATTAAAAAAAACACACAAATACAATCAAATATATAGAGCTTGAATTAAGAAAATACATTTTTTAAATATGTAATATAAGCTTAAATGTAAGTATTTTTAATTAAGCTTTCATAATGGTGTTTGTCAGCAAACATAAAGGCCAACAATGATATGTCTATGACAGGCTCATATCAGCCAAATAACATATGTGCTGGCCTCCATTTAACATACACACAACAGTCTGTTCACATCTGCAGCAGTATTATAAATTTCACTGTGCACGAAAAGATGTAGAGTTTTGCTTTTGTTCTTGCTGCCATATGAAATGAAACACTGGCGTCCAGAACAAAGCAGAATGAGGCGTTTAAACCCTGTAAGGAAAAGAAAAAGCAGGACGTTGTACTTTCTAAACCACCTCTGAATCTCAACACCTTCATCTGTTGTTCATCACGTGGGAAGTTAACGTGGTGGAACTTATTGCAGTCGTGAGAATAGATGCAATTGTTCTCCTCACGCACAGCCAGCCCATACATATACTAAAACACACAAACACCCAGGAACAAGTGAGGCAGTGTGAGCTGCAGATGAATAAAAACTGCATTCAGGTCACCTGTTGTCATGAAAACCGTTTTCCCTGCAATAAACCGCTTTAGGTGAACCAGTATGAAAGGTGGAAACTTTCCTTACATAACAGCACTTACGCTAAACGCAGGAGAGCCGATAAGACATGCTCGTCGTGAGAATCAGACGGCAAAAGCAGCTCCACAACAAAAGGAGCCACCGAAGTGAATCCGCCACAGGAGGCGGCCTCGAACCGACCAGCCTCCCACATGGTGCTCATCACTCAGCTGAATCGGGGAGACGGAGAAAACAAGACCCAGAAAGGGAGATGGACAGAGTGAAAAGCTTCAAGAAGACGAAAAAAAAACGTCACAGCAGTATATCAGGTTGATTTGGTATCGGTGAAGGCGGTAGAAGTGTGATAAAAAACATTATGCAATGGAGGGGGGCGGGGGGGTTGAGAAATTAGTCTTTGGAACGAGTGAAAACTGACTTTACCAACCATCTGCTGCTGTTTCCAGGCTGTGTGCTCGATCTGCAAGAACTGGCAGGCACGCAGAGGCGTTCCCACACGGCACGGTGCACACCTACACTCACACACTTGGAGGCAAGGGCCCAGCGTCTTGTCATCGCTCACTTTGCCCCTTCGAGCTGTACTTCAGATGCAATGCAACAAATCCCCCCCCCCCCCTCTCTGCTCTGTAATTGTGTGAAGGAGTGATTGGGAGAGGATGCAGGAAATGAGTCGTGCACTCCCATTGTGTGCGTTTCCTGACCCTCCGATGGCAGACAGGAAGTGAGCCAAACACTTCAAATCAAGTGGAAAGCCGCTCTCTCTGCCGGGCGCTCTTCACTTAAAACACAGTGTTCATTTCGGTGTGTTGTGTTTGTGTGTTTGAACGTTTGTGTGTCTTCGTTTGTGTCCATGCTCCTGATTATTCACCATGCACCGCTCTCAAATGACAATATCAAACAAATGCCAAGCATCCTGCTTTCAATGCTTTTGTTTTCATTGGAATCAGCTGACAACAAGGGCTTGTGTGCGATGGGAGTCAGGATCAGGTGAAAGGACGATGCTATGTCAAGACAATATGGATTTGTCTTCGTCAGAGAGTCAATTGTCTTTCTGTTTATTCAGTGTCAGTTTTCCTTTCTGCCCTCTGACCCTGCACTTTAAATATTTTCCACCAATATTTCTTTCCAATACACTTTTCAAGCTGGTTTTGTATCATTCTTTGCACCAGTGTGATGACGTTACAGAGGTCAGATGAGTTCAATGGAAGTTTCTCTGAAGTAACAAGATAACAATCTCGATAAAAATCTTTCTGGTTCAGAAAATCTTTCTTGTAATTTTGATACGATAAACTGGCTGATTCTCTAAAACAGAGGAAGTGGCTTGACTGATGATTGATAAGTGTGAATAATGGGAATTTGTATTTAGGTCTCCTTTGCTTTACACACGACAAAGTGGAAACAGCTGCAACATCAACCCAGATTATGAAAAATTCTCAGAAACCAGCAACAGGGGAAACGACTCCTACGTGTACATATTTTGGGGCATCGTGGGTTCTAAATGGGGCCATGACCTAGCACCTGTGTAACGAGTGTGTGTGGGCACAGGCAACCGCAGACAGAGAAATGCTGAGGCCGGAACTATATGAATGGTTGCCTTGTGTTAAAAGGTGAAAAGGAAGTAAGTCAAAACATTGAAAGAAGTTCTTCCTCAGTGGAATGTAAGTTTGTAGAAGAACAAGAGGGATCGAGTCTCTTCCTTATCGCTCGCTGCGTCTGTCAGTCGTCTTTTCTGTTGCAGTAACTTGTCATGTCAGACAATGGACGGTCTAATGCGTTTCACAAGGGACGATTACTGTGTCATAATGATGAGACGGGAGCAGAGCAGCACAACCTGCAGCAAACAGGAAATCAGTGAAAGCTGCTGTACAAAGTTGATTGATTTAAACTTTTTTCCTTTTGTTTGCTGGTTGGTCGTGTGACGAGTTCTTGACTATAACCTTCACAGGAATGACCACAATAAACTACTTTGTGAAATGGACTGGACTACTATATATTATTTCACTATAGCTGCTTTCAGTTGGCTAGGAGCTCTGGATGTTCCCCTGAAAACATCTAGAGACGCTTTATGTGTATGTGTGTGCAAATGTCAGAGTCAGTAAAGACTTACGATAAAGCAAGAGTAAGCCTATGTGAAAAATGACTGGAGGATTCCCACGAAAGCGAGTGGGCGTGTTGATGACGTTTCTAAGATGCGATGGAAACAAAACTGAAAAACACATGTCAAGATGAAAAAGAGGTGTCATACACGTGGAAGACGAGAATCGAGAGGCCTTGGTGATAACGGTTGAGGGTTAGCTATATGGCATTACCGCAGCAGAGTTTCTAAGTCACGTCACGTCCTGCCTCCTGCACGCTTGGCGCCACGTCTCTTTTCCTGGAATCCACTTTAGATCCCTGCCCATTTCTCTGTATAGGCCTTAAAGGAAGGAGCCTCTTTCATTCTGCTGTTTACATCACATAGCACAGACTGGCGAGGATGTGGCTTTGCACGAATGCAAACAGTTGACACAGTAAATTGGCTGTGGTCTGACTCGTAAAGGGCAGGTGAGGTTGAGGCAGCTGAAACTCTGCTGTGCTGCTGGGACAAATGTCTGTGAGCAACCTGTAAGTTGATTAGTCGTGGCCCTCTCATTTCCTGCAGAGCTCCGGTTGCCAACTGCTCCCTCCCGGATGAAGAAGCCAAATGTTCGGCCAAGAGAGACAGAACAGAGAGGGGTGGGAGCAGTGGGTTGAGGACGCCACCGCCACAAAACCTTGGCTCACCATCTAGTCTTCCTCGAGACCACCGAGTTGAGACAACAGGGACCGCAATGGCTCCCACACATCTTTCCTGGCCGCTGCGTAATTTCAACACGATGGTTGCGTCCCACCACATGATCGGGTGGTGACACTCCCCTTTCTGCCACAACACCGGACGACAAACACCACAGGAGCAACACCACAGGTCCATTTGAAACCAGAGCACTTGTTAGCTTTAAAGTGCTTTTTTCTAAATCACTTCCTGGAAACCCCGAGTTCAAATGGAATATACAGGAAGTCAAAAGTACAATCTGAAAAATGGAGATATGAATAAATGTGGACTTGTAACACCCCTCTCTTTACAGATTAATTTTTTTTGTTAAACCACTGCCTTGTTCCTCATTCCAGCCAAGACACAATATATTCTGTTTCCTGAAGTCTTTCCATGACCCTGCAGCATCAACTCTTCTTCACCCTGACAGAGATTCAAGGACAAAGCTTTTTAGAGCTGGTATAAATACTGACTGTTACAGAGCACAGTTCAAACCCACTTCAACTTGACGGCTTTGAAAGGAAGAATTTATTCTTGCTCCCAATGGGAAATAAAAAAAACCTGTTCGACCCAGCCTTTTACCAACAAACGTAAACTGCACTTATTCTCCAGTTATATTTGGCATCGTGAACTCAGCGGTTGGTGTGTTTGTGTGTGCTCTAAATTTGCAACTATTATGCAGGTGACTAATTTTGCTGCAGGGCAAAAAAGAAAAAGGGGACCGGAAAAAGCACTGGAGCCATTAGCTGTGTGTTTGTGCGAGATAGGAATCTTTCAAGTTTAGTCCTGGTGGAGGAAAAGGCCGCTTCTACGTGGGTTTGGTCAACGTCAAAGTTGGCAAACGTGGCAGCACAACAATCATCAGACTGAATTTTAATATTCAGAGTTAAGGATGAAAGTTCGAGAGATAAACACAAAATGAAGCTGCTTTCAGACATGGACTGAGGATATGATCCTGAAATTAACCAGAGGGGCTCTACGAGAGAAGTCTCTCCGGACATTCTCTGGAGCATTTCCTTCAAGCCTGCTGGCGAGTGGAAGAATAGTGTCAAGAGAGTTCCCCACAAGCGAAGGGGCGTATTGATGACTTTTTGAACACACAATGGACACAAAAAGAAAACAAATGTCAGAAAAATAGGTTTCATGCACGTAGAAGATGCTGACAAAGATGTCAATTTGAAAAGTAACACGATTTCAGAGCTTTTATTTATTGTCAGATGCTGATGGCGATGAGCTGTTAACAAAAGCATGATTTCTCTTTTCCAGAGAAAGAATGTATTCGTGAAGAAAGTGACTATTCTGGTGCGGCTGATTCCAAATGCGCCACTGAACTTGAATCAAGAAACTAATTCTGCAAATGAAGGCAATTAATTCTGTAAATCTGCAGGCGGGACACAGTTTTGTAATTAATTTGGCTTTATGGAGATTTTGGATTCCCTCCCTCTACACGAACCAAGTGTTCTGTGAAAACGCTCCCTGTATTTACACATGATGATGTGTGGATATTTGCTGGATCAAACACCTGACCTGCTACGCTCTTCATGCTGCTGCCACACTCCATGATTTGCCCAGAGAGAGCTGACTCACTGCAACACTGGATGCGCTTTTTGATGCTTTCCAAGCGCCGCCAATATATTTAATGATCTTTAAAAAAAAAAAAAGGAAATGGAGATATGACTCTAGGAATATTGCTCTGCAGCTACAAAGAAGCAATTTCCCATTTGAGTAAAATAAATATTGGTTTTTATCCTTGTTTTGTTATTTCGACACATCGTAAACACACTGACACACTTTCTCTAGATGCATTCAGATGTAACAGGTGTCACGTTGAAAGCACCACCCCCTTCAAACAAGCAGAATCATATTACTGCAGATGATCTAATATTATTCTTTTCATCAGAGCGTTCACGCTTTGTCTGTTTCCATCTCTCAGACACAACATGATGACTCTCCTCCAACACTGAGAAACTATGTCAACGAAACCCTCTTCTTCCCACACTGTTGTTTTTCTCAGCCCCGAGAAAGGAAATAATGACAATTGCATTAGTATAAATTATATTTATGACAAAATGAAAGTGGAAAATCTGCAGAATTCTCAAATTTACCCCGTCAGGGACAAAACGATGGAAACTGTGTCACCATCCTCTTCCTCCTCCCTCTTGTGAATGGGCAAAATGAAGCTACGCACCCTTTTGGTTTCATGCACAGTGGGTGGATGCTTTAATGAAAAAAAAACTATTAACATTTATAAGTCTGAATAAATATGTGTGCAGGCCGAAGCGGTAAGTGTGTCAAGCCTGTGTGTGTGTATGTGTGTGTGTGTGTGTGTGTGTGTGTGTGTGTGTGTGTGTGTGTGTGTGTCTGTGTGTCAGATAAAGGCTAAAGATTACATGTGACAGTCCAGCTGTTGGTTCTCCCACAGTGTTTAAAGCTGGGACACTGGTTATGTTAGTGGATACAACATACTAATATGAAGATATGTGTAATATACTACAGGAAATTGTGCTTATATATATTTGTACTACAGCAATAAGTGAACCGCTAAAATAAAATACAGCAAAATACAGCAAAGTAGAAGTTGAAAGAAATATAAGAATATGTACAATATGAAATATATTTGATATGTTGATACCCAGATCTACATATTCTGGCCTAATATTACAGCAGTAAGTGAAAAGGTAGTAAGTACAAGAGTAACAACAGTAAAAGCTTATAAGAGTAAAAAATGTATATATTGCAGGCATATCTGCAAGTGAAAAGCTGAACAATAAAATTAAACACAAAGTAGAAGTAGAAGAGACAAAACAGTAAAAGTATGAATAGAAAATGTGTTATATATCAAATATATAATGGAATATAAACAAAACCAGTAAAAAGCTATAAGCTTTCTGAAGCAGTCAATCATAGGCGAAGACAAGGAAACAACCGAGCAAACAACATTATATTTTCCTTTTTCCAACAATAATTAGCACACATATAATAGTATTTAAGCACCTTACTTATTTGCTGTAACCTGACAATCTTTACAACAACACAAATTCAAAGACACACAGGAGTCGTGTGTCCTTTTCTGTGTGTCACCAGCCCAACGTGCCCCTGTGAGCTTTATTTTTATAACACACAGCAACTCCGGTGTAACTGGCATGAACTCTCCCGACGTGCTGTTTTTGTGTTGTGCAGGTGGTTGTGTGTCAGCGTGTGAGTTGTGTGTTATTACCTGGGAGGCCAGAGCTGACGGAGACCACACACAGTAGCACCGCCGCGAGCGGCAGCAGCGAGGCCCGGCGCAGGCGTCCGCTCCTCGGGCTGGAGAGCAGCAGCATCCTCGGGGTCTTCTTCTCGGGCTCAGAGAACCGCAGACAGGCACGGAGCTCGTTGTCATTCCCCCATCGCTGTTCACTGGTTTGAGTGGTTTCTATCTGTCGACTGGTTTGACGTGAGGGGTTGGGGGGGCTTCAGCTCGACGTGCGACACGGATAAGCTGAACAGGTCGCACCGGAGCTCGGTCTGTCCACAGTGCGCACTGGGTAATCCACCGCTGCGCTAAAGATAGAGAAGGAGTGTGCGTGTGTGTGTGTGTGTGCGTGCGTGTGTGTGCCCGTGTTTGATTTGCTCCCTTCACGGTCCTCTCCAAAAACAGTAAAAGGTAAATAGAATAGAACAGAATCAAATTATAAATAAATAACTCTTCATAGGCTTGTCACAGAGGTATGTTTTATTAAACAGTTGTTATTTTATTTCCTTAAAAAAATAAGTAGAGTAGTTAAATTGAACAAGTAATATATTTAAAATTCAAACTAACAGGACCTGAGCACAGAACATCACCACAACTTCATTTATTAAAAGTATATGTTGTTCAATATGTTACGGAAGCAAAACAAAGTTCAGTAGCAAAACAAAAGAGTCCTTAAATTAAGGCTAAGGCTCATACAAAGCAAAACAAACGCGCAAAATACAGGACACTAGAAAAGAGGAGAGGAGATGCGCAGTCTGCTTCTGCGCAGGAGATGTGCTGGAGATGTACTTTCTAATTTTCTGCACATTTTGGTAAGAATTGAGCATGTTAAAGCCCTCAAAAAGCCCATTAATTTGCCTGAATAAAAATAATAATAATCCTTACAATTTCAATAGGGCCTCACTGTCTGTCAGTGCCTCTGTGTGCTCGACCGTAATAAATATAATCAAACATGTAAGAAGTTTCCATCTTTAGATCATTGTTTTTAAATGACTCGTAATGTAAGTTTCCTTTTTTCTTACAGCACCTGAACGCAGCACTTTAATGAGAGACAAGACACAACCATAGGACGCCGGAATTACGTGACGACGTGATGACGTAAAAAAAAGGTTATGCTTTCATAAAAACTAATTATAGGGTTTATGGCTCATCATTTATTCATCGGTATCACATGAAGCAAAGTGTGTGAGCTCATAATAAAGAAGATGGTGGTGGAAGTCAATGAGCAAATAAAGTGATGGTGGTTCAGCAGAAAGAAGCAGGTGCAGTGAGGTGATGCCTCAGGAGACATTTTAAAAAGGAATGAATACACTTCACTTAAACAAACAATTACCATCCATTAACTCTATTACTCGTTTACCAACAGTCAGGCAGCTGACAGACTCGTCCTGTTTGTTTGGTCAGAGCTGAAAGACACTGACATCCAAACAAATACAGAGGACAGAATTAGAATAGAACAGAACAGAATGTATTGTGATTGTACAAGAGAAAGCAGTTCAACGAAATCAGAGAAGCTAATTCTAAAAATCGACACAAATTTATTTAAAAAGAATAAAAACAAGTTTAAAATCACACAATAAATAAAATAAAACAGAAGAGTGGTTCCCTCTTTGTTGTTGCACAGAATACATATTGCACTTAAAGATGTTGTGAATATGAACTGGTGGAGTTTAGAAACATCGGAGAATTCTTTGATCCAGTGGAAGAAACTGTACTAGAGTCCATCTGTTGGATGCTCCTGTACCGTCTGTACCTGAGGTGAGCACTATGTGACCAGGATGGGTAGAGTCTGTCATTATTTTCCTGGCTCCACAGAAGAAACATTTCAGCTCCCAAGCATCAGTTAGAATTGCAGCTGTCAGTCTGGTGTGAAAAACTAAATATGCCGCATTTTTCCTGCAAGAAATACCGACGAAATTCCTTATTATAGCAAGAGAAAACATCTCCACGGTCACTATGGCTACTGAATAAAAACCTAAGAGAAGGATGTTTTGTCTCCATGGTGCAGCAATAAAACCCTCCATTTGTTTCCAGTTGGAATTACATTGCAGAGTAAATCCTCAAATACAGAAATAAAAGCAGAAAAACAGGTTAGAAATTGTGATTTTTTAGTTTATTGACGGCACCGCCTGAGCTCACAGTCAGAAACTGAACAGATAGAGGATATGGAAAAGGAAACCGGAGCCTTGTCATGCATCTCTTTTGGCACTTATTCACCCTCAGCCACTGATCAACAGAAACCATAGAAAACAGAATTAAAATTAAATAGCCTGAAATGTAATAATATAAGAAAAAAAAAAAACCCTGTCCATGGACCTTTTTCCTGTGATTAGTTACACACAGTCCTGAGGTATACGGGTTGGGCAGTGCCTCACACAGGCTCAACACAAAAATAAAATGTCATGTTGGCTAAAGACTAGAAACAAACTCAGCAGCATCTGGAAAAGGTCCACTGTACAAAACATGGCAGAAAACACACACTGCTTCTCCCACACAAACTACAGCTCACATCTCATGTACCACAAAAAACCCAAAACACGTGCAACAAATTATTAGTGAGAAAAAAGCAATTGAATATGAACAAACTAATTAAAGCGTAATGCATCTTTCTCAACTGTTGCATGAAATCATTATGCTTAATGCCCCCAAAAACAATGTCATTAGTGTAGAGTGTGGATGAGGGAAAGACTAATATATTTCTAATTTAAAAAAAACTTTAAATCTTAAATTTAATCTTGAAAAACAAAAACTAGACAGAAGATCCTTCCAAGAGATAAGTGGAGTACAGTTGTGTTAGTCATGGTTTTGAAACAATGTGCATGACAACAATTGGTTTTTACAGTTTGCATTTCGTATGATGTAAAACTTGCTGTACTCCAGCATTCCACACGGACATCGCTACTGCAACACACAGCCACACGCATTCTTCTACTTATATCTAAGTGAGGACACTCATTGCCATGATGCATTTACCAGCCCCTTAACCATCAATACTAATTGTTGAACCCTGACATTAAAACCAAGTCTTTTAACCCTCAAACAAGCCTTTGAAAAAGTGATCACCGGCAAAAATGTCCTCACTCAAGGTCTATGCTCAAAATGGGCTTCACAAATATATAAGTACAAGTATACACACACACAATCACACAAACAAATGCAAAGACAGGCTGAATGGTAATTTCTGTTTGGATCTAACACAGATGATCATACCCGTGTTTCAAAGTGCAAAGCATTCAGAGACTGCAGACCAACCTGTGATACTGCATCTGGAGCGAAGCAGAGCAACTGCACACTTCATTCGTTTCAAGAAAATCAGCTTTGGTCATTTAACGATGTTTTTATGATGAGATGAGAATTCACCGGATGACAACTATGTAAAGATTTGAGAGGGTTTTGAATGATCGCGAGGATGTTTTAGGTTAGATGCTTTCTCAGGTATTGCAGTTGTTACACATCTTGCACGCACACTTTAGCAAAACACACACACACACACACAACAATTCCCTGAAGTTGTTTACTATTAAAAAGTCAAATGAACTTTCCAACTTGGCCCCAGTTCTTCTCCTTCATCTGCCAACATTATATTACTGCAAGGTAAAAGCCGCTAACACCACTTACTGGCCAAATAATTCATCGTCACAGAATATTTAACAGTACTTTTTCATGTGAAAGGTGCAATCTAGATAAAAAAGCAAACTGCATTGCATAAAAACATAGCTGTTTTTTGTTGCCTTATCTATGTTCTTCTCCTCTTAGGTGAGGTAAGTTTTAATTGTTGTTAATGATCTATGTCATAATCACTGTGTGCACCTTCTATGTTCCTGCAGCAATACTACAGGCTCGGTTAAGGAAACACCATCCCAGCCAACTCACTCCTACAGTTTTTGGCCTTTAAACTACTTTAGTTTTATTGCCTGCACCACACAGAATAAAAGCTACAACTGACCGACTGTCTAATAAATATAGAACCATGTTTCAAAGTCAAGGCAGGATATGAGTGTGGCCTTCACACTGCTTGGCTGTAAACATGCAGGCTGGGTCAGTTAGGGCTCCATGTGGGGCAGTGAGGGGCTCCGAGGCACATGCCACTCTGAAACTGACAGGGATCAGTGTTTGGAAACTTGGCTGCTTCATGGTCGGGGATTTATGACTGGTCCGGAGTTTGTGGGTGGAGAGGAATCTGCTGAACATGGTTCAGTCCTGTCATTCTCTGTCGCCTTTGAGCAGAACTGCTGCTGCTGCTGCTGCTGTGAAGGTTGTTCTCCTCTGAGCTCATCTTCATCTTGGAGAAGCAACTCTTCTTTATCCAAAATAAACTCCAGTGTCGGTCCTCTGGCTTCCCCGTCCTCCAGCTCCCCCTCCTCTGCGAGGCGGAGTTTGATGTTCATGCCAAAAGGTTTGTCTATCTTATCTGGACACAGAAGAGGAGGAAAGACAGAGAAATGAATCCATGTTCATAATAGGGAAATGAACATGTCAGCCAGTGCAAAGGTGCGACTCATGGGTTTGTTTTCAATGGATTCTCAACAATGATGGGGTGTATATATGTATAAATATTAACTGTTTTTGAAGATGTAGGTCTTCAGTACAAAGGACCTTGGTGCTCTAACAGGCAGGGAAAGTTGAAAACTATTTAAAGACGGTTGGTCGGATTTGCTTATTATAAGAAAAATATAGACCATGACCACCTTCTCCTTTAAATCTGCCTCCTCCTGCCTCTCACCGTGTCCCATCTGCCTCTCCTTGGGCAGCAGCAGCACATCCACATTGTGATGTTCCTCCAGAGCATCAGTGAGCACTGCACCCTCACGGCTAAACAGGAAGACCAAAGCCAGGCTAATGTCTTCAGTGGAGTCTCCATCTCCAACCATCTGGAAGAGGGGAGTCTCCTCGCTATTACTTCCTTCACGGTGGTCTAAAACAAATGAAGGAACATAAATCACTAGATTCAGTTTTGACAGTGTTTAGGTTTTACTAAACTCTGCATAATTAGCAGTACTGGAGGCAGAATTACGATCTTATTTCAGGTCCTCACCTATAAATATGACTGCTATGGCTCCGGCCTCCTGTAGCCAACGAGCCTTTGCAGCAAACATGCAGTCGCCACGCAGCACCAGAGCAATGTGGCCTTCAAGTTCACTTGCATTTTCTATTGGCCCACAGGCAGTGTAGGGGGAGACTTTCACAAGTCTGCCCTTCACCTGTGGCACAAGAAGTTATTGTTAGTTATGGTTCATCTTCAATGGGTGGAGTTTAAGTAAAATGCAGGCAAAACAGACAGCATTTACATAGTTCAATAAGAAGATTAAATGTTTTGCTATTGGCTTGATAGTCGTTAATCAGACTGTTTCTATTCTACATGTGTAAATTATACGACTTGTTTCACAGCTTTGACATTGACACTGCATATTATATTACTGTCCCACTGGAAGCTCACCCCATGCTCCTGTTTGGAGAGGTCCTTTCCAAACTTCGCAGGTCCGGCTGTGAGAACGGTCCGACCCAGAAACGGGGGTGATATGAGCTGAACAATATGAGGCACCACCTCTTCCTCATCCAATGTCTGGCTCAACTCTGCCACAAGTTTCACCCTGTATACTCCTTTGTGCCGCTGAAGGGATGAATATAAAAAAAAAACTGGGTTGAAAATGATGTATGCAACAATCTACATTCCAGGCATTTTCATCATCATGACCCATTTTTCACTTTGTTAACGTAATTAACTCAATTCTTATAAACCATTTAAATGAGATCAGAAATCCATTTTCTACCGCATAAGCACTGATGAAGTAAACACAGAGCAAAGCATGGCTAATAAGATAATGAAGAAATAATTTGATTATAATTTGGCAGAACTTCCAAGTCCTTTGAGACGAGCACAAAAATACCTTCCGACTCCCAGCGTCCCCTGCTGTGACCTCGTGCAGTGGAGTGAGAGAGATGCCCATGCTTCTCAAAAACTCCACCGGCTCCATGCCGTTATCATGGAGAGGCAGCTCGATTTCCCTGTAAAGTACAAGCACACAGGTTAAAACTCCAAATAATAACAACGGCTAACAGGTTCCTCCAATGATTTTACTCTAAAATCAAAAGCCCCATGTGACTGGACAGACCTGACAGGTAAAGGTCTGAAGACTCGTCCCACCCCAGTGAGATATTTGAAGCCGTCCCGGATGGTTTTGGCAAATGAAGGGTTATTGGGAAACAACGTTTCTGTGCTGGGGCAGGAGTGTGTGAACAGATCTTCTTCTTGAGAAATAGGAACAGTCTCCTGCAGAACATAAGCCACAGTTTAACAAACATTTTCAGCCATTACATTATGACGATTTACATGTTCAAGTGTCAGTCGGTGCTTTAACCTCACATAACAAATACAGCCATGTCATGTAAAAATATCCTTGGTTGAAGTATGAGCTTGCATCTGTCAGAGATTCAACCTTAAACCCTGTACTATAGCATGTGGACCTGTGTAAGCGATGAGTTCTCACCGTAATGTTTCCTTGACAGGGCGGCTGAGTGATAGAGAGAGAGACAGGGAGGAGGTGAGCCTCTGTGGTGAAGATGTAGTCATCAATGTCGATTGGCAGCTGGCTCTTCTCAGAAAACATTAGGTAGAGGTATTTAAACATCTCTGCCAGGAAGAAGGAGTCCATCCTACAAAAGTTATGATACACAGAGACAGAGGGTTAAAAAAACCTTCGTCAGAGATGTTCTGACGTTTGAATGCAACATTTATATCATCAACATTGAAAACCTATACATTTCATGTCTGTAATGGCAATTTTCTCACATGATACCTGTCTTCATGTGCCCCAGTGCGGACATCTTGAACAGCAGCAAACCCACAAGGCACCCTGGTGTAGGCGTTGAGCTTCTCCACAATGGACTGACCCACCCTGAGGTAGTAGGGGTCACCAGTGGCCTGAAAAATCAAATTCTATTTTAATACATTTGTTTTATATAGGCCAGGGGTGTCCAAACTTTAGGCCGTAGTTTGGACACCCCTGATATAGGCGAACACCTGCCTCTACTCTGCCTCTGACTGGCTTAGCCCAATATTGTTACCTAAACATAACAGAACTTTTTAGTGAAGAATACTGTGGAGTTTAATTCTGTCTGTGACACTGTCCAATCTGCTACTTCACCTTATAGAGGTAGTAGGTGCTTTCTGCAAACTCTGGTCTCAGTAGGTGTTGGCCCCAATGAACTCTGAACTCCGTAGTGAAAGCCTGTAGGGAGATCAACCGAAGAAAGAGAAAGTAGTTAGAGACATAAGCTTCATCTAAAAATGTTATTATGAATAACATGATATGACCTTTTTAAAGATAATTAATATTTGCCAACTAAACATCATTAAATCAATGGTTTACCTCTGGTAGAAACTTGTGCTGTTTGGTGACTTGGTAAAGCATCTCATGAGTCTCAATGGCAGGTTTCAGATCTCCTCTTAAAACCTGTGTGAAAAATACGTCACTCCAGCAACATGAAATAACTATCACATTACTGGATGTTAATATGATTAACCAAGTGCATCTATGGAGTGTCTCTCTGACCTGTAAGCCGGGGAAGAATGCCAGGAGGGAGTCCATCCAGCTGCGCACGCTCACAGTGGGGTTGTGCATGTGCACATTGAGCAGCAGGGGAGGCTGACTGATGTACTTCATAATTGCACTGTAGTGCTGTTATAGACAAACATCATGAAAATAACATTAGCAAACTGAGGGAAAAGTCTCCAGTCAATAACATAAGGAAGAAAATCAACGTCACAATGTGGAGCATGAATACTGCAGGTGCAAGATGGAGGAAGTATGTGGAGGGATGGAAAACTTACAACGTTGAACCTCTGCAGAAAAACATTATCACCGAGAAGAATATAGGCCTTCATCAGATATTCATAGTATGAGTCGATACCAGCACCAACTCCACTCTCTGCAAACACAGAAGAGACAGCGTCGAAGAAGGTCAAATAAAGAATGTGTCATGCAATTATCAGTCTTCTATATCCTACTGACAGTCCACTTTATGTGTTAGAACATGTGTCTCTTTCAAGTTTTGATGTTACCACCATGTATGTGTGTGTTTAATTCTCACCCCTCCGGACCCACTCTCCATTATGGATGTTGATGACAGTCCCAACCAAGTCGCTTCCTCTCTGTCTCCTCTCCCACAGGACATCCATAGCCTTCCTGGCATGTTCCTGTAAAACAGAACGGATTGTATCCTTAGAATGTTTCTGAAATGGCATCAGTACTGCTTATACTGTGCAGCATACTGTAATCCTAACTTAGATCTGAGTCTCTACGCAGGTGTGTATTAGAAAAACACTGCAAACATTTAAAAAAAAGCCTTATTTATAGAGAGAAAGTGGGAGGTAATACCTCAAACACAGACTCTCCTGACAATCTGCTGAGGGCAGCAAACTCCAGGATCATTGTTCCTGCACAGGCTGTGCAGGTGTCCGATTCAGTGCCTGTCCTTGAAAGTGGGTTCTGGACACCATACCTCAGATTCACCTGGTAGAACAAAGAAGGAAAGATTAATGTCTTAGCACTCAGTTCAAACTATTTTTAGTTGGATACTAACGTTAGAAATATGTGTTCTTCATTAGTGTTCTCTTTCAATGCAGTGAAAATGATAATTACAGTGATGATGTTGCATTTACATACTCAAGATCCAAAATAAAATCCTGTGATATTTATAAATAAATAAGCAGCACCTTAGGGTAGGGAAGGCCACTTGTGGTGTTGAAGGCAGGCAGTAATCGATGGCCCAGTTCTGTGGCCATGTGCAGGAGCTCGTCTTGATACCACTGCATCCTGTCCCCACGCTGACGGAGCAGGTCAGCCATTACATGGCCCCCCAGGAGCCCTCTGAGGAGAAATTAATGAAGAGAAGAAAATATTATTAAGTGTTTATTTTAAAATTACAAAATGCAGTAGAAAGATACAACACTATATACAGATGGACATTTCTGTTAAGAAATGGTGTTATCTTTTACTGAGGTGGAGTCAACTCGAAAACCTTCCACTTTTGTAATTAAAACTAATCTATCAAAAAAGTAAATACATACAAAGTATGTTTCATACCCCAAAACCCTGATGTTGGTCTCAAACACAGACACCACCACATCGTTGTCCAGGCGTACTTCGCTCACAGCCTTCTTCACTGCTTCCTCAAACTCATCCAGCTTGTTTAAGACCTGCTCAAACACAAAAAGAGAGGAACAAATACATCTACTGTTCAAATGAGGGAAGAAAGTCCAAAAACATATGGCGAGAATAAAACGGAAATAGCATTAAAACTACATTTCATGCTAGGAAACCGGAAAAGCAAGTACTCACCACCAGGGTATCAAGGGTGTCAATCAATGTGAGAGAAAACCTACAGAGGAGGAAGAAATGTTATGGTGAGTGGGGGGGCACAGCTTGAGTTGGTGGCCGACTTTTACATTGATCTAATGTATTTTATAATGAGCTGTTAAATGTCAAATCTGTTGCATCTGTGGTGCAATGACATTATAATGCATGTGATACATAGAGTATATAATTTAAAGCCTTCTAGCAAATCATTTTACAGCTATTTTCCTGAAAACTGCCAAAGTACAGGTGTTTTTATACAAATGTTTTTTTTTACAATCTACAACACCCAGGTTTAAAAACACTGTAGCCCGGTTCTTTGAAGGAATAGTGTAAAGAGACACAGCAGTCCAAGTGAAACCTGAACTAATGCTGAATGATGTCTTTCTTTGAGGAGTGCTGCACCTCAACTGCTGTGGCCTTATTAACCTCCCTTGATCTTTCTAGGCTTGTGATAACAGTGGATGATGAACATACTTTCCCAAGGAGTCATCGATGTCCCCTCTGTTGGGCTCCTGGCCCCTGACTCTCCCCCTGCAGCTCAACGGCATCAGTTCATCTGCTGGATAGGCATATTTCTGCAAAAGAAACCAATAGTGACGGTTTAGGATTCAGATAATAGTCTACTGAAAATGGGTCATAAAGGAAAGATTGCTGGAGGGTGGAGAATTCTCTAGAGGGAAAAATAAATTAGCAGTCCTATGCTTATGCAACTGAGGACTCATCCCACCACTGGTTCAATGAATAAAGGCTGCAAAGAAGGCCACAATCTATTGGTTACCAGCACTTTTATTATGTACTTCCTTCCAGAAAACAGGAAGATGCATATATAAATGTAATAACAGTAACTTTATTTGTATAGCACTTATTTAAACAAGGTTACAAAGTGCTTCAGAAAATTCATGGCCAGAAATGAATGAACTGAAATAAAAGGGAATCAATTCAGTTCTATTTCAAGCACCAAATCTTAAATTAAGAAATCCAACAGTCATAACATAAAGTCAAGCCTCGAGACCTCTTACCATGTAACTCCCGTAAGCATGATCGAACATTTCAACAATTTGGTCCCTGCAAAAAGTGGAAAACACAAATTAATCAAATGGGAAATGGCCACATATGCTTTTTAAATAGTGCAGAGTCTTTTATAACCACAGATTAGCAGCATCATTTATCTACACTTTCTTCACCTGATAACGGTCTTCTCCTCTGGTGTCATGCTGTGGCTCTCCTGACATTGTACCCAGCCCAGGAGACTGGTGATCAGCAGGGTCTTGAACGTCATCATCATCATCCCAGTGTCAGGAGGGTGGACCCTGCGAAGTGTACTTCTTATCCCCCTTATGTGTTCCAGCCTCGGGTGAATGTTGCAGCTCCGGTCCTTTGTCCAACGTCCACGGAAATTCAAGCAGTCCAGCGGGCACAGGTGTCCTCCTGCACGGCCCCAGTGTTGTTCATACCGGTGGAGAGTCCAACTCCATCTCCCATGTCTCCACTGCGGTTGTCCTGTAGTTGATGCTGTCTTGTTGCGTCCATCACACACACGCGCACGCGCCTCCAGCTGACCGCTACCCGTGTTAGAACAACAGGCTACAGCTGAAAAACAGAGGTTAGCTGGAGGGAGCTAACGCGCTGCTAACGCTTCTTAAATGTAATATAATATGAGGATAAATGAAAGTGTGAAATAATAAGGTAGTTACCAAAGTGATGACAGGGTGACACAGTGTGGATGCTAACACTGGCTAGCCACCACACAGCCGCTATCCAGCTAACAAGTTGCTAGTTCAACGTCATTCTTTTTTTTTGTTTTAGCAATACTGTCCGTTAGCTTCAAGCTCATCTTTGTTAGACAGTTAGCTCGAGGGAGTTAGCTTAGCGTCTTCCCCCGAAAACGAACCGTGTAAGGTGACCGTGTCACACGGTCGACTGGTCGCTGACACGTCCGCACGGAGCTGTCAAAGTACGGGCAGGGTCTCCTCCTCTACCCGGAGGAGGCTGATGATGCCTGGGTCGTTTTTTTTCTCGCCCCCAGCTCAGTTTACATGAAATGAAACCGTTTTCACTTCCGCATTGGTTGCTGATTGGGCAGCTGGTCCTGGCCACGACCCCGTTATACGGAAGTGGGCGTTGTTTGTTTTCTCTTTAATGACGTCTCTGCCCTCACTTCATAGTTTTTAACAAATCTCAGTTCCCACTTGGTCCTTCATGTTGTTTTACTTTAGATGGAGTAAGTTAAGGTTATAAACTGACACCTCAGAATATAACGTAATATAATATAATTATAAAGAGTTGAGTGGATGGCCTTTAGGAAGCAAGCAAAATCACTGATATTGACTTTTAACAACCTGTATTCTGTCAATTAAAATTGTGTGATCAATTATATCGCAGGCAGCAGATCGATCAAGAACGATTAAAATGGTGAATTCTCCTTTGTCTGCTCTCGTTAAAATGTAATTTAGTGACCTAAAGCAATGTTTCATTGCTGACTTATTAATAGACGCCAGATTGAAATTTACTGAAAAAAGGTTAGTTGCCTCGAATAGTTTGACAAATTACAATCTTATCTTTCTGTCTAGATTTTTAAACACCCAATTTATATTGTTCCGTAGGGTGTTTTGAATAAGAGCACACATACTAAAAAAACGAAAAAATCTTTAGTTCCCTTACAGCCAGAAAAGCACTCAGGAAGTTCACTTATTCGTTTTATCTCACCACTTCTGGTTCCTTCCCTTTGCAATGTCAATGCAATGTTCCTTTAGGGCCACATGATGTCACAACTGTTCCTCTTCAGTCACACCTTTATTCCTCACCTGGATTTTATACACATTAATTTATTCATAAAGAAAATTGACCTCAGGCAGAGTGCACCCCTTGATAAATAAATAGCGACAGACAAGTAGTGCCACCCAACACACGGTATGGATCTTCATGCTGCCATGACACCTGCTACATTATTTTGGAATGATGGCCCAGTAGCCTGCATTAATCTAATATTATTTACACAGAGCCTAATATATTGTTGAGGCTTTGTTTTTTTCCCCTTTAGTTTTGCACCTAGGCAGTGGCAATGATGCAAGATGTAAGTTAGACTGAAAACAAACAAACATACTTTTCCTGTCTCTCCAGTTCTTCCCTCTCTCTAACTCATACATGCCCCCTCCCTGAAATCAAACAGCACTTCAGACCCACTGTCACAGAGGCTGATGGTTTATTATGACTTATGATGACAATAAAAAACTAATTGGGTGAACTAAACAGGATGAAATGCTAATGTTTATTATTATTATCCAGTGCCATCACTTAATCCTTCACTTTAATTAGACATGATCTGATATATGATTTGTGTTTTTCTATACTTTATTATTAATGTAATGTTTATAATGTTTTGATGCAGTTCATCTGTACTTCTATGCTTGTTTTATTCCTACAGGGCACACTGAATGACCCCTGTGTATGATAATAAGCTATGCAAATACATTTGCCTTTACTCTCCTCACGTCTGTTCTGTGTTTTAAACTCAAATAGATGTGCAGCAGATGATGTCACTTTATAATAAGATCAGATAAACTGTTGCAGGAGTGAGTCAGGTTACAGAGAAGGATGGAAGATTATAAATCCTGTTTCTAAATCCTGAGTCATGGCAGCTCTGTGTACACACGAGGAGGAGTCAGACGTCTCCATGTTTCACCTCCCTCCTCTCATGGGTGTTGCCTTCCGGATTTCTGGCTGTAAAAGGTGTGGTGATTTTGTCAAAGTGTGAAATTCCTTCTCGGACATCAACCCTGTATCCTCTCGCTTCAGGTAAGAATAAATAACATCAATTATCTTACATCTGATCCCAGTTTTTACGCACGTAAACGTTTGTTCTCTCCGCTGTTTGATGCGTTTTTACGCATTGTTGATCCGGAACAAAATCGTATTCTTGGCTTCTGCGATCGACATTACACATGTCGTGGGCTTGAGGTTACTCAACTTCGTTTGACTGTCAGAAAAGGGAAGTTATTGTTGAAAAACGCGGAAGTATTTATTCGAATAATCACTGGATTTTTGTTTTTATGTAAGTGTGAGTCATAAGTGAAAGTCAGAGGATGAACTGGGAGAAATGTTTGTGCAGAGACAATCAGAACCAGGAGTCCATTTGTGAGGAAATATATTAGATCACTATGTAGTGATAAATCTTTAATTTCTGTGTTATTTTTCTCTTCCCTATAGTTGAAGACTTTTCTCTAAATACACGAAAATGTCTGTGTGGGTGAGTAACAGCTCACAAAGAGATTTTATGGTTTAAATTGGATATGAGAAATTATAGGTGATATTGTAAATATGTGTGTTGCCTCATGCTGTAGGATGACTTGGATCTGCTCTTAGACTCTCCCTCCTCATTGACCATGACAGTAAGTGGGACATGATATATAGTATTATCAACGGTATAATAATGTATTGACCACTACATAGGGATGTGTTATTGTACTGTGATGATCATGGTACATGAGCCTGTGAATGTGTGTGCCTGTGTATATCAGTCCGGCTCAAGAGGAACTGTAAAGGACAAGCCAAACTTTAAAGTGGATGAAGATGTCTCCGCACTGAGGAAGGCCATCGAGGGCCTCGGTAAGCTAATGACTTCATCATTATCAGCACACTGTATATTATAGACCTTAAATCAGAGAAACATGTGAAGTACTCTGATCATATAAAGGGTTATATTTCACTAAGTTTGCTCTTGTGAAAGTTTGTGGAACAAGCTTGAACTTTTCTGAAAAGTTGTATTAACTTTCACTTTCCACGTGCAGGGTGAGTTGTGAGCTTTTTTTGTGTCCTCCTCTTCTTTACAGGTACGACAGAAAAAACATTGATTGAGGTGTTGACCCAAAGAACCAATGCTCAGCGTCAGCTTATTTCTAAAGCCTATGAGAAGGCCACAGGACGGGTATTACACCACTACATGTTTATCTAAATGAAGTATATTCATTCTGGGACCAGGAGAAAATGAGGAGTGGAGTAATATATTTGTGTATTATCAACCTTCCTCCATCAGAAATTAGTAGATGACCTGGAGGGCGACACCCAAGGAGACTTTGAGGACTTGTTAGTGGCCTTGGTAACACCCCCTGCTCTCTTTGACTGTCGTGAAGTTATAAAAGCCATCAAGGTAAGATTGTGTGTCGTGAAAAGAAGTTGGACAGTGCATTTTTTTAAACATGAAATGGATTCATAAAATGTGACAATATTCACTTTTTTCCTCTGAGAACCACATGATTTTTTATTATTGCTATCATTCACTTTTGCATCTCGTGTTTTGTGAATCCCATGAAGGGAGCCGGCACCACAGAGACCACGCTGACAGAAATCTTCTCCTCGAGGTCCAGCCGACAGATCAAAGCTCTGTCTGAAGCTTACCTGGCAGGTCTGTGTTTGTAATGTCACAGAACTTTCCAATTATTGCTAAAGCAGATTATTGTCATCTGATTATTCAATCTTTCTTTTGTGTTTCATTCAAGAAACGGGAAATTCTCTGATAAAGGATCTGGAGTCGGAGGTTTCTGGAGAGTTTGGAAAAGGACTGCTCATACTGGCTGAGGTATTGTACATTCAAATTAAAACATAGACATGGTATCAGAGGGTGTTTCCAGAAACACCCTAACAACACATTTTATTAGCAATCCTATATTCAAAATGTCATGGGGAAAAAATAAATGTTCATATTTTTCTTCATGCACGATCACATTTTAAAGATTTTTTTATATGTAAGTAAGTAAGTTTAAGTAAGTTTAAGTAAGTAAACTAACTGGTGAATAGTAAAGAAAAGCTGTTTTCTACAAGATCTGTAATGACGTTAAAAACCAATGTTAAAGGGTTAGGATGTTCGGACTTTGAATTGTGACATGGATATTGTTTTTAAATTACAAGATTAAATTCATTTCTATTTCCCTCTGTTCCTCGCCACAGGGGAAGAGAGATGAGAGCACCCATGTGGATGCTGCCAAAGCTAAAGCCGATGCTAAGGTACATTCTCTACATTTAAACCATCGATATGTGTTTAGTCAACCCTCGTTTTTTTCATGCCCCCTTCTCTTCCCTCCCAGGTGCTGTATGAAGCAGGGGAGAAGAAGTGGGGAACGGATGAGGAGAAGTTCATTGACGTCCTGTGTCACAGGAGCATCCCCCAGCTCCGGCAGAGTGGGTCACCAACACTTTCTGTTCAGTAGTTTGAAAGACATTTAGCCAAAAGCCAAAAAATGGCCACCTCATGGTGTTGCTAAAGATGTAGTCAAAGTCATTATAGTTTGTCGTGGAAATTTATCATGAGATTTGAAATAATGAATTTCTCAGACCAGAGTTGTTCTTAGAGGTTTAATAACTGGCTCTGCTGAGGTTTACACAGTCAGCAACTTGACTCAAAGTGAAACCAATAGAAGTTAAAAAGGAGTTTTTTTTTATACAATGTGATGAATGGGATACATAACAGAAAGCAAAAACAAACCGTCTGCTCTCTGGTACTGTTATAGAAAGAGGAATCAAATCCAGCACACAGCTGCACAAATAAAGGTCAACAGTAGGTGAAAGTGATAGATGTTGTATCAGATCAGTGGACAGGAATAAGACATTGATCAGGGGAATTTTCCATTACAGTTTCATCCAATGACATTATAAACAACTGTAAAAACTTTAATGAAAGTTCATCCAACAGCTGTAGAGATATTTTAGACCGGACCACTGATCGATAGGTCAACGCAGCCATTCCGCTTCTGTGCCGCCATAAATTCAAATCTGTTACATTTTCAACAAGACAAAAAAAATATGTATTAAAAATCTCTGTGTTGTTTTGGCAGCTCTGGTCGATTACAAGAGCATCAGCAAGAAGACTTTGCAGGAGAGCATTGAAGGTGAGATGTCTGGAGACCTGGAGATGCTGCTGGTGGCTATCGGTGAGAAAAACATGTCACTAATTCTCAAAATAACACGAAGCTGTGGTCCAATTTTCCCTGTTACGTGATAGTGAACCACTGCAAATCCGACATACATCTCACCCGACCGATTTGTCTGTGCAGTGAAATGCGTGAAGAACGTTCCTGCATACCTCGCGGAGGTGCTTTTCAAGAGCATGAAGGTAAGCAGCCAAATCCACATATTGTTTAGTTAATCTGTGCCTGTTTTATGCACGGCAGACAGTTGTATTGATCCCTGCTGGTGTGGAAAGGAATGTTAAGCCCCCGTTTAAGCCCCCACTAAACGCAAAACAGTGGTTTAAAAGCGTCAACAGGCTCATAAGCAGTAATGCAAAGCTATGCAGGCCCAGAAGTGGCTGCTCTTGCACAATACAGGGAGGGGATGAATAATAAAAGTCATCTGCAACTTTTGGTTCATCCAGGGTGCAGGGACCACTGAGAGCATCGTCACCAGGATCATCGTCAGTCGCTCAGAGATCGATTTGATGGACATCCGAGTCGAGTACAAGAAGCTGTTTGGACTTTCCCTCTACTCCCAGTTGGAGGTCAGTTCATACACCCACATACAAATTAACAATCTCTCCATATTACTATAAATGAATGAGGCTAGATGTCAATGCATCTTATTTTAAATGTGGGACATGAATTTTGTTTACGTGTTCTTAAAACCACAGACACAAATTTCAGTTTATTTTTTTTCCCCATCACGTTTCTGCAGTCTGAAGTTGGAGGCAGTTACGGAGACGCCCTCAAGCATCTCTGTGGCCAAGATGAGTAACTCCTCCTGCCTGCTGTGATGAGAAACATATGGTTTACAGTGCAGCATTACTCCATTAGAAAAGGGAAGAAGTAAAAGTCACTGACCATTTCATTCCTGATATATTTTCCTAACACTGAAGATAACTTGAACGAACCTAGAAAAGCTTTTTAAAAAGGTGGAATTCCAGTAATGTGCAACCAGACATAGATGTAACTTCAAAACTATGCAGACATCAAGACTTTAAAAGCTGATGTGAAGATGCTGTTAAATATCTTAATGTGTAAAGTTGTCTGTATTCCATGTAACTAATATAACATATCTTCTAGTGTATTATTAACAGTTGCACACAAATAGAGATTGTCATAACTTTCACATTTACCTTAATAAAAATACTATATTTTACTGTGGGATGTGAGTGGACAATGTGATACAAGACCAAAGCATTTCTATAAAAATAAATATTTTATTTTAGAGTTTTGTTCATGTTGCTGTAACCAACTCCTACACAGGTCATCAGGACCTTGTCTCCTCCTTTCCTTTCGTCATCTAACGGCTTCTGGACCTCGATCTTGAACATGATCTGGAAGAAATCTCTAATGTGTTTGAGGAACTCGATTCTGTAGAAATGGCAAAGAGAGAGGAAGCAGAGTCATTAAGAAACAGGATGCAGGAAATATGGTCTCAATGTTAAATAATGACCACAAAACTATTTTTGAAATTGACCTTGAACCTCTTGGATATAAAACACCATCCCTTCCTTTGACATTTGTCAAAACAACAAACTACTTCTTGAATTGTGGCCAAAGACATGTTCTGCATTGTCTGAGTGACGTTGACGTTTGACCACCAAACCATTATCATTTCATCGTAGAGTCCAAGTGAAGAATTTTTTGGACTTGTGTTTACTGTGTTTGAAAGGCTGACATTTGTTTTGCAATGTCAGAGTGACCCCGACCTTTGACCACTAAAAACAAACCCGTTCATCCTCGAGTCCAAGTAAACATTTGCGCCAAATCTAAAGAGAATCCCCCAAAGGTCACGTTCACAAAAATGTGACGGACAAACCTGACGACCTAATGCCTCCGGCCGCGGCTATTTGCTGACAGAGCCATTAATGTAGGAAATTAAATTCCAGATTCATTTTTATGCATTTCTGCTTATGGCGTATCCCAAAGGCCAGGCGTTAACTCTTGGATCAAATACATATTAAAAATATCAATAAATTAAATACATTAAGATTCTACAACATGGTGTGCTGGTTCTACTTTAGGTTTTCTGCTTCAAGTGAAAAAGTCAAAATCAATACTCTGTCTCTAATGCACAGTGCAATCTTAAAGTTAGGATGTCATACAATTTATTATAAGGGAAAGACATTTTACATTAACAGATACAAGCAAAACAATTATTTAAATACATTCAAACTGTATTCAAATCGCAGCTCTTCAAAAAACAGCAGTGACTTTGTTACCTGTGTGAGGTGAAGAATGGATTGTGATGGCACTGCCAATCTTCAGTTATCATAGTACTGTACTTGAGAGGAACACAGCACCGGTACCATGATAACTGAAAATGGACAGTTCATAGTTCGATCCTGGTTAGTGGTGAAGATGACGTCTGAAATTAACTCTGTGGTCATTCAATCATTAAACACTTTTATTTGATTTAGTTCTGTCATTTATCATAGAAACATTTTTTAATGTAAATATCTTTCATCAGACATTCAGAAAGATATAACTATAATGCACAATCGGCAACTCATATTTATTTTAACTTCATTAAAGTCTTTCAGTTGTGCTTAGTGACTTGTTTACCATGATCTGCACTAATTCTCTTAAAAGAATGAAACATATAAAAATCCATAGACAAAGCTCACGTATTATGTGAATATGTATCACATCTGTTGTTCATTACTTCAGTTCACTGTGCAGGAGAGGACTGGTAGAAGAATAACTAAATGTGATGTTGTGCATTTGTTTATTAACTCGTTTGTAAAGTTCACTGGGACAATGACTTACGTGTACGGGGAGAGGGGTCCGAGTAAAACCTTCGACACGTCCTGCTGGCCAAGGGTCATCAAGAGCAGTGCCAGGCTCTGATTGGACGAATCCACGCAGCCACCCTAAAACAGAGAAAGAGGAGGGGCGACGCGGTTCAGCAACAAAAACAACAGAGACATACGTCATGGAGGTGATTAGGAAGAACTCAGCAACCCCCTGACGTCCAACAGTGGGCATCTGTGTTTGGAAAAAACACAGAGGGAATCTCTGGACACTGAATTAATGTCTCCAACTCAAACACAGATCAACAGAGAGAAAACTCAGAACCAAATTAAAGTCAAATGTCTGCCCAGAGCTGCAAGCACATTTGAGGAGGGTCATTTGTTTAAAGTTTTTCGGAGGCATACGTTGTGACTTCAGGTTCCAACTGCAGCAGATCTTCTCACATGACACTTCCTACTGAAGTGCCCCTCCCTTCATGTCTCCTGTAATGTAGTTGGAAAAATCTCCTAAATAATCCTGCGTTTTGCTGCTCCTGAAAACCTGACCTCTACTCTCGGCCCGTTGCCCAATTGTGTCCTTTTCCTTAGACATATGAGATATTCAGAGGACAGAGGATCCACTCTCCGATCCAAGTGAGCACATGTCCTCCTGATTACTCAATTCGCTATTTCCCAGCCAGTATGAAGAGGAATTTTCTAAACTGGACACACCCAAAGAGGATTTTGGAAAGTGAAGGAAACTTAAAAATGGCCGTGATGTGTGACTGCAGCTAAACAGAATCACTGTGGATCCATTGTCAGAGTGCATGTGGCGCAGTCACTAAGTATTATGTTAACGGTTGTCAGCACGAATATGATTTAATTAGATAATCAAATCACTAAGACAGCCACAGAAATATGGCGACGTGGCTTAAAAAGTTGATGAGGTGGAGATTTTGTTAAAAAAATCCCATCTTCATCAATTCCTTCTTCGCCAAAAAATCCTGACAAATATAATTCAACTTTCACAATTACATCATCGCGTTTGATCGAATCAATCTAAATGATTATTACTTTTAATTACAAAATGATTTCAGTATTTACTTCCCATTGTCTAGATGCAATAATGAGTTCATTTTCAAGACATTTCAACTGAAACATGCCGTGTTTGCCTCCAGTGAAAAACTCAACTGAGACCTAAAATCCTAAATTGACAAGTGAAGGTTTATCCAGCTTCAACGACTTCTCTTGACATTTTCCATTAAGCACGTTAAGGTCAGCCATGGAGATTAAGTTGTACCCAAGCACCTTACCTTGCCGAGTTGCTGATCCGGACTACACAAAAACAAACTTCATTAACTTTTCCACTTCAAAATAAGTGTCAGGCCCTGCCTCCAATAGGGACATCGTGGTTAAGATGTCTCAAGAGGCAGAGAGCCAATCAGGCACGAGGCCTCGTGAAAAAGTCCCTTGAATCCCTAAAGGAAACGGCAAAGTCATTTCGAAACCATCAAACAATATGTCGGTGGATAAAAAGTCAGGTGAGTTCTACATTGCAATGAAAAGTGAATTTAGTAAAAAACAAAAGGAGAAATCTGATGTTTGCAGTGACCATTAGAGTCCTGGTCAACATCGTCTTTCGACCGATCCCAACCCAAGCCTGCAAAACATTTCTTGTACGACTGAAGAAAAACAACCAGAGACTTTCTGAATTAAACACAAACTGAATTTGTTTCGATTCAATTAAATAAAAACAATAATCATTATCATCAAAACCGTGGTAAACAATGATTTTAGATTTAACCTTTACATCCAATATCCACTGTGTTAATACTACTTATTTACGCTTTACTACAAAACTCTCACATTTAAAGAGAAGATCTTTCTGTAATAAACATTTCCAGAGAGCACCACTTACATCAGCTCCTGTCCAGTGTTGACGTTTCTTCCAAAAACAAAATGTCCATCGTGTAGCGTTGGTTTACTACAAGCAGACTGTACTGATTAACCCTAAAGCAAACAGACCTGCGCACAAACACAGAACGCCCATGCCCTTTAATGCAAGTCCGACTAATTTCTTTCCCTTTCTTGGTTTAAAAAAAAAAAATGAACAGTCCGCGGTTACCAATTGGCAGATTATTAATAATCCACCATGCTCCATGTCCGCTGAATGGAAGCATTTGCTCCTTGCTCTGTGGCTTGGGAGTTAAGAAGACGCATCCAACAATATTGCTCTTTCAGAGTTAATCAGCTCTACCCTGACCAGTTAACTGGACTCACATGGCTCCGATGAGAAAGGGCTGAGAGGCAGAGCCATGTGGAAGCAAACTGAAGTCACAGAGTCACTGGATCTAATTGTGTGTATTCTAATGAAGTGAGCTCTTTTGCCCCCTGTGTGACATTATCTGTGCCTGTATGTGTTTATAGTAAGTTACTTTATCTTGCAATTCCTGTTGTGAGTCACACCTGAGGAAAAACTACATGGAAATGAAAGCTATAATTATTAATGCGGTTTTATTGCCAGAAACCCAAAGAAAGGACAGTGTACAATTTATAAAACAAGGGTGATCTTTGTTGATTTTGTTAAGAAAGTCTTAAAAAGAGGAAAAGTAGCGACAGGCCCGTCTGTTGAAGAGAGCTGCAAGTCACTGTCCCCTGATTTTGACAGAGAATAATTCATGAATTTAAAAGATGGAGCTACTTCCTATACGAAAGCTTTTCTTCTTTGATTGTCAATCAGTATCTTTATGCTGTCATTTAGCTTTTTGAGAGTATTCCATGGATAACACAATTATTTTTGTTTTTTTAAGGAAAAAGGCCCCTGGGTAGACAGTCTTCAACCAAAGCAAAAGATTAACAACTGTGTGATCGTCCTGAGCGAGATAAAAAAAAAATCTGCCATCTTCAGCGTCTCTGGATAAAACAATAAAGTTTCAACCCTAACATTTCTAACATACGCACTTACATGGCGGTTTCGAATGGAAACGCCCTTTAGTTGCTTTCTATGTCTTGGGTCAGCCCACAAACTGCTTCTCATTTGAATTCCTGACCGGGGTGGATGCTCATTATCCAGAGAACGCTGGTAAACAGGGGCAGTAAATCTCATTGTTGCTCTTTGGGTTTATTATGTCTGTGTATGTCAGGTATTCCCCAAGAATTCTGAATTGTGCAGCGGCAGAAAAAAACTGGTTCTCCAGCTGCTGCGTGCAGTGTCTGCCTATCATCTTACAGAAATAATGGATATTTTCCAGTACAGAGACTAAATTAAAAATGTTATAAATTATAAAACTATACATTTGGAAATGTATTCAATAAGACTTTGGTGTTGAAAGCTTCTGTAAACCCATATGAGACTTGTTGGATGACAGAAGGAATGGCAGTTGTGTTTTAGATCAGTTAGTTGATCAAACCGCCCTCAGCAGCGTAAGAGAAACAGAGACACAGGAAACCTTGTGTGGGCAAAGATGTGAGCAAATGCACCAATGAGCAAAGTGTCTTGTTCGCTAAAGCCAGCCTGGTTAAATTCCGTCTCCCACCCGTACACACAAAGCACATCTTCACTCCTTTTTAAATAAAGACGCTCTTCACGCTGGAAATCAAAAGAAAGATGTTCCTTGTTCAACAGAACTGATAAATCTGCCAACAGATTGATCCGGGCCAATATCTGGTACTTTGGACCTAAGCCTGCGCTCATGAGGACAATTAACAGATAATGTCTTGAGACAAATCTGAAGTCTTCATCGTAAAGATAGTTTAGTTCATTTTTGTTTACTGGTGGACATGTTTTTCAAATTAAGATAAGTGGAGAGGAGATCTCCTTTTATCTATATTTTAATATTTAGAGTATATTATTAGATCGGGAATTTGTATTATAAACGTTGGGATTTGCTGTTCTTACCCGATAAATCTCCTCTAAAAGCAGCTTGGCACAGTTCGTCCCGAGGTCCTCTGGCAGTATGATGTCTCCCTGCCCCTGAGGCGTGGACGACATCTCGGCACTGAGGAAGGAGCCGTTCAGCGTCTCAGCCACGAGCGTCAAGCCGAAACCTGGAGACCTGAAAATTAACAGACATAAATCACTGAGCATCTATTTGTATTAGACTAACAGACACATATAGAATAGCTGAAAACCACTGGCTAATGTATATAAAGGACATTGAGGTACTCACTTGCCAGAGCTGGCTCCTTTCATGTGGTCTGTGTAGATGTAGATGTCTGGAATGAACTTGTTTAGGATGCTTCTGGCTGAGTCCACTATCCTGTTTGCCATCTGAGGAGAAACTCGCACCGAATATCTGGGTTTCAAAAGTTAAGGCTCTTTCACGA
The DNA here is from genome assembly GCF_947347685.1 of Pleuronectes platessa. Classification (NCBI taxonomy): domain Eukaryota; kingdom Metazoa; phylum Chordata; class Actinopteri; order Pleuronectiformes; family Pleuronectidae; genus Pleuronectes; species Pleuronectes platessa. The sequence goes on along the minus strand of NC_070644.1, from coordinate 15,224,041 downwards.
CTCATTTAACGGTGTTAGTTTGTCAAAAGAAAATCGTAGTCTTACAGCGTAACGACATGATTAAGAATAATACAAATTGATGATAAAAAAGTGTTTCTCCTAAACAGCTCAAGAAACAACTCACTGGCATATGACACAAATACCTTTAAAACCAAGGGGGAAATTGTGGGCTAACTAGCTGTTTTTTGTCCAAAGAAAATCCTTCAACTCTTTTGATATTCAATCCTATGCTTAAGTTCTTTATAGGCAAGAAGTCGACCATCCCCTTTCTCTGTTGCTTTTCTTTGTGTTATAGATTTGTAAACTCTGAAAAAAACAAAACATCTGCCTGTGTACAGATGAACCACGGCCTGAGAAGGATACGCCATTCCTCTGATCCTCTTGATCTTTCCTGGGTCGGTGAACTGCATTGGTCTGATGGTTCTGCGGACAGGACACGTGAACACCACCTCTCCGCCTCCACCCGGTGCCATCCCCCTCTTCACCACCTGAGGGAGCCAGAAAGAGAGAGTGGGGTTGAGCGAAGTAGCAGGAAAAACTATATATTTGCATTTGCTGGAAACATCACAGAAAAATTATATACATTTCATTCTTTTTAAAATGCAACATGATGTCTTCACCTTGAGATCAAAACCTTCTCCTTCAATGCCAAACTTCTTCATCAGAGGAAGAGCAGTGGACTTCAGCATGTCGACCTGAAGCAGACAAAACTGTGTTAAAAATCCTGAAAATCATCCCAACATGTCTGCAAAGGATTTAAAACTGCAACTACCTAATGGAAAGCCAAACTAAAAGAACAAAAAGTCTGCACTGGATAATTTCTCATCTCGATAACAACTAGCACAGATGCGGCTCAGTGTTTCCATGACAACGCCTCTCTGTACTTGTCTGGTTTGTTGACATTATCCTCTTCTTTTTTTTATGCTAAAAGAGCAATAAATGGGTGATGCAGTGTCTGAGTGCTTCAATTGAGGACATAAAACAGGTAAACAATCTCAGTGGCCACAGATTTTCAGATAAAAATCAGAGCAAATTTTCTGAATTGTTAGAGATTCAGCCTGGATGTGACCCTGACCTGTTGTGGTTTGTTCTACAGACATCAGCTCTTCTCTGCAACATAGCTGACACTGGCAGATCACTGCACATAATGATGTGTGCACAAGAGGGCAGTGTCCTTTTGGATTGAGGAGGCGTGCACTTATCCACAACATGGTTTACATATTCTCTGCAGAGGCATGAATCAGGGCCACACCCAGTTTGATCATGAGAGTCGAGTCATAAGAAAAGCAGACGGACAAATGTAGGACACAACGAGTAGAAGTGTGTTCATCCTCACAGATGGGTCGAGTGGGTCGTTGGTGACTCCTCTCAGAGTGGCCTTCAGGGAGTTCTTCATGAATGGAGCCAGCATGAGCAGCGCTTCCAGGTAGTAACCGATGGAGCGCTGCGGGCTGCAGTCGTGTTCCACCACGCCACCATACAGCAAGCCAGGCTGGTAGAATAACACAGTGCCTTGAGGAGAGGGGAGAAAAACGAGGACAGTGAGTGCCACACTTTCAGACATGCACAGAACTACCCACATTTTCATAGAATATCCCAGAGAGTCTGTATGTGAGACCATGTTTGGGGCTTTGATGACTTTTCTGACATGTGCCGGATGTGAAATTGTAAAGAATACGACACGACATGAATATAAGGGGGGAAATTATAATGGAAAACACTGAATTACTTCAGGTTAAATATGTATTTGTCTCTTAGTGAATCTCTCAACACATTTTCACAAACTGACAGTAAACCCAGCTGTCTTATAAACCATATAGTCTGCAGTTTAACCTCATGTCATCATTCACCTGTTTGGTTGATCTCTATTCTGGAGCCATTGGTCACTTTGTCTAAGAGTCTGATGAAGCTGGCCTCGAAATCTGCAGAGGAAGAGGAAGGAAAAACACAGTGAAGCAAACAACAACAATACATGTTTTCTTAGTTTAAGCAAAGTCTACCATAACTTACTAAATGTCAGCAATAACAACAATACTACTAATAAAAATCGAATGCGTTATTTCAGTTTTTTCCCATATTGCACCAGAAGATAAGAAGTCAATAAAGTTCAATCCTGATCATAACACTGGAAACTTCGGACGATCCTCACTCACATGTGTCGAGTTAAAGTCACCAAAATGGAATAAACAACATCTCCCTTCGTGCAACAACAACACCACACAAACTCACTGCAGCAGGCTGTTGTTGCCTTCGTCCCACACTAACCGCAACCATCCCCTCGCCCCCCCCACGCCCGACGCCCTGTTGACCAGCCTCACTCCCCAACTGCGTAACAGCTAGCGTTAGCCTCGATGCTAACTGCGACGCCACACGCGGGGGAGCAGGGGCAGAGAGAGAGAGGGAGACTCACCGCGCAGCCCCGGGTCGTCCTCCTTCCAGCGGATGCCCTTAATCTTCACCCGCTTCCCGCTGAGCGTGGACAGCACCAGCCGCTGCCTGAAGAAGTTGCAGCCGTCGTAGTCCAGTCCGTGGCTGGCCATGCTGTTGTTTGTGTTCGAGCGTCAGTGGGAATCCAGTCCACGTGTGTTGGCCCAGGAAGACGCGTGTGGTGGGAGGGGACGAGTACGGCAGCGCGCGAGGGACATAAGCGATTTTTCTTTTTTCTTCTAAACAGTGCCGTGCTATGGCTAGACGCTAGGTGGAGCCAGATTCATATTCAGTAACACAAAGTGGGCGTGGTTGGATTATGACGATTAGCCTTAAAGGCACAAAACCGGATTCATACGTAAACAAAAGGGGAAATAATCAATATTGACACAGATTAATAGATCAGAATTGTCAAGGCTCGTAAATAGATGCAAAATAACTAACTGAAACTGAACCTGCTGTCAGACCTTTTACAATATTAGATAGATAGATAGATAGATAGATAGATTGATTGATTGATTGATTGATTGATTGATTGATTGATTGATTGATTGATTGATTGATTGATTGATTGATTGATTGATTGATCGATCGATAGATAGATAATTTAAATAAGATAAAACTAAATTATCACATGCTGGGATAATTCACTTGTTACAGCAGCAGATAGTCAAAACCAGGAAGACAAGAGAACATGTTAAAGTACAATATATATATTTATTTACTTTTATTGTAAATGTAAAGGGAAAAATTAAATAAAACACAGAGAATATGTACATAACATACACAAAATATTTTGGTGAGAGAAAAGTAGGCTAATTAATCAAAGTGTACTTTGATGTGAGTGTATATTGTATTTGTGCTTCATGTATACAAGATAACGATACATACATATGAATGCTTAGATAGATAGATATACAGATAGAATATGAGTAGAACAATGATATGTATATTTTATATTCAATCATGTTTACTCTTATGAAATGACTTGTATATATACTTATATGTTATATAAATAAAATATAGAGGTATGATATGTACAAACCTTGTTTTATTGATGTTTTCATTACTAGTAGTCAGAATTAGATCAATGATGTATATGAAAACAACATTTAATTAATTTGACGTGCCCAAACTCCTTAAAAACATATATATATATACATATATATATATATGAAGAGTGTGTCTGATGAAAGAGCATGTTGTCGTTCACCTCAGGTTTGTGTGTAAACCTGCAGCTCTGTGCACTGAATCGAGATTAGGAGAGGATTAATCCGCTCAACCTTGCCAACCAGCTCTCCCCGCCAGTAGGAAACTCCAATTACATAACCGCATTATATAATAAATACCTCTCCACTAAACCGTAAACTGGGACCAGGCCGGGAAGTTTGGCTCATTTCGGCTCTTTTTCACTGCGTGTGCGTCGTCAGAAGACTGTCTCCGCATCCTCGTCTCCCTGTGCTGCTTCATCATCTTCCTCCTCCTCGTTCTTTCTCCGCCTCCTCTTCCTCCTGTTTTTCTGCGGAGCTTACTGAAACACAAGTCAAGGTCCGCGGAGAGTTTAGCTCCGCTGAAGAAGACGCGCCCACTCTTGGTTACGCTGCGCATTTCTTGGGGGAGAAACGTGCTCGGACCCGGACTTGGCTGCGCATCCACAGGAGGAGGTGGTGCTGTGGGCTTTTATGGGAACTATACGGATATTCCTCTCGTAGCAATTCGATACGTCGTTCGTTGAATGATGGCTCTCCACAAGATTTTCCGGGCTGTCATCATGGGGCCTCCGGGATCGGGGAAAGGAACAGTGTCTGCGCGCATAACCAAAAGTTTCGTGCTGAAGCACCTCTCAAGTGGGGACATCCTGAGATGCAACGTCAACGCTCAAACTGGTGAGACGCGACTGACAAATAGCGAGACAGTGTTTTTATCATCTGGAACAACATCTGCACGTGTTTAACATGTTTTTAATAAATCAGCAGGCTGCAAGGATATTATCAAAAGGAGGCATTTCCTTCCCTCCCGCAGAGCACAACAAACTTATCACTGGGCTTAAACCCCAAGAAAGATTATCCTGAATTAAACTATACTTCACTCCAAAGTATTTTGTGTAGAATAATAACTGCTGTCTAAGTTTGTCTTCTGGACTACTGTGATAAGAGGTCCACTCCTTAAACGTTCATTTCTTATCTTTACCATAGAGGAATACGAGTAGAAAGGAAGCTGGCTTCTCTTCAGTCAAGGTCAAAATGGGTAGCATGTGCTAACGGAGCATTTTGCCTCGTGTTTGCACTGGATACAGTTGAGCCAACATTACCTGGTGCTTGGAATGAGGCCGTACTATCTCTCAAACTCAACTTGGAGGAAGATAAAAGGAAGGTGTAAGATAAGGAAAGCCTGTGCAACTTTGTTCCCTGAGAGGAGGAGCTACAGATGGAGACGTGTTACGGAGTACAACTACAGGACTGGTTAAACCGAGGAGTGTACTGCAGGGTTGAACTGAGGCTGTGGAAATACTCATTATTTATGAAATTATGCATTTCCCCTCCTCATGCCCATGTTGAAGTTTCATACTGCAAAGTGCCTGTGAACCGGTTAAACTGAAATCCTTATTGTGGCTGGCAGCTGAGCCGAGCCGCTCCACTGCAGCAGTCAGAGCACCTATTCTTGTAAAATTCCCCCCCAAACAGACCTTGGATCTGCAGCCGGGACCTTCCATTTCCTGAGACCTGTTCCACACCAACCACGTCTGTAGTAAAACCTCTTTTGGGTGTGAGCGCTGCAGATAAACTCTTATCTAATCTATCCAATAGATGAATCCATTTACTTGTAGACAAACTCTCCTAAAATATCTCTGAACCAATATTTGTTTGGCCAAAGCCCTGCAGCAATACCTATTGCTTTCTAGACACCTTGCTCTCGGTCATGCAACATTTTTAGCAAAAAAAGTCTCGAAAGAGCCCATTACATGCGTCCAGTGAATTTAGATGTGATTTTATAACGGGACGTTTGGGCCTGGGTGGAGGTATGAGATAAACACAGTGCCCTTCTAGGATTTATCATGTACAAAACACAAAATAAGCATAAACTTATTTAGCTGTATGTAGAGCAATGTTGTGTAACATCATGAATTCATTTCTGTGTAAAATTCTACTCAACTTCTTCATGTAAGTTTCCTAACCAAGTTTTATGGTCCGTTTTACCCTTTGCTCTGTTCCTTACTAGTGACATCAGAGTTGCACAGTCAATTCGTGTCTCAAGGCTTGTCAGGAAATGTCTTTCATTTGCTGGACTCAGACCAATTAAAGTGGAAGTAACAGGGAGAAAAAATCTCATGCCTTAAAATCCTTAACCTGCATTATCCCTTTAAAACTTTAAAAGCTTTGCAGTAAAACATGTCCCATTCTGTATCAGAGTACACATAAATGCCTCTGTTTGCTCCTGCAGCCTGAAGCAGCTAAACATTATTTCTGCAGGGTGATTAAAACAGCATTAATTTCTTCGCATGATTTTTTGTGACAGAGCTCGGCCTGTTGTTGAAGTCCTGCATTGATCAGGGTCAGCTCGTACCCGATGATGTCATGTCTCGTCTAATCCTGAGTGACCTGAGAGGCATGGGCCAGAGCAGTTGGCTGCTTGATGGTAAGTGCATCTAGTTGTTTGGAAAATCCTCCATATGGATGTTTATTTAGTTTACTGCTGTCAGGGCAACGTTCTCTTTGACCTAATTCACATCCCGGCACAGTAATCTATCATAGCCCTCATCTTCCTCTCCTATCCATTCCTCCATCTGTCTCTCTCTCGCTCTACAGGTTTCCCTCGCACGGTGTCCCAGGCGGAGACGCTGGACGACGCCTACAGTGTGGACACGGTCATCAACCTCAACGTTCCTTTCCAGACCATCAAACAGAGGCTGACCTCTCGCTGGACTCACCTTCCCAGCGGCAGAGTCTACAACATAGATTTCAATCCGCCTAAAGTCCCTGTAAATACATCCTCTCTATCTTCATAAATGTCTAACAGAATTTTGGATATTAACTCAAGGACTCGTACGCCCGAGCGGAACAGAGCCACCATTAATGTTTACTGTGTCTGTATTAGGTCATCATTAGCGTGATGGCCTGCTGCTCTGCTGGGTTGTGTTTACCCTCAAAAGAATACAATGGAAACACAGTGTTGTTTATCAAAGCCTGAAAATGCATAAAATCTAAAACGCACTGAGAAATCTTTTGACATTCTTCAGCTTCATTTTCCCCTCTGGCACCACTCTGTGTTTCCTGAGCAGTGTTTACATTCCCACATTCTGTGTCTCTGGGTTTGAGCTTGACGCGTCCTGCTCTTTGTTGCACAACAAGCACGTTCACATTCAGCAATTCTGTCTCAGCAGCTTCACTTCTCCTTTTTTCTCCTCTTCAAAACTCCTAATGTATGATATCGCTCGCTATTATTCTGCAGTTACAAAAGCATTAAAAACAACAACAACATATACAGTGTGTTACAGTGTGTTGTGCGTGGGTCATTTTGATGTAATTGTGTCACTAACAACATAATTTGTCCCTGTGTTATCTCCAGGGTTTGGATGACGTCACAGGAGAACCTCTTGTCCAGAGGGACGATGACACACCAGAGACAGTAACACGAAGACTGAAGTCCTATGAAACCCTGACAGAGCCTGTGTTAGAGTACTACAGGTAGGAAAGCACACACAAATTAAACCATTAACACTTTTTAAAAACAGTTTTAGATCACTAGGACTCTGCTCCCACAATAATTTATTTTGCATCCATCACAAGAAGAGGCAAGATGAGCTCCATATGATTTCTGAAAGAAGAGCAGTCCACATAAATATCTTAACATAGGTAAAAGGCTGCAGCCAATCGTATTAGGCCTTCTCCTCTCTGCATATACATTAATAAAATAAACCATTTGTTCACTAGAAACAACAAAACCTTGCAGGCAAAAGCACAAATACTGGACTTGAGAGGCTTTAGACCCAGTTTACAAGTACATGCGTCATCATTTCTATTTCTGGACCAATTAGGGCAGGAAAACATATTACTCTGTGTTCCCTAAAACCACAGGGATATATGCTCACCTAGTGTTCCACTTATTCTTATTTTTTCATAAAGTTTGAGGCCGTTAATCATTTAATGAAAGTGCATGAAACTTCAGAAGGATGGGGTGGAGGGTTTATTTTAACTTCAACACTATTCAGCATGTTTTATTTGTGGTACAGTGCATTTCATGGAGGTAATACTGGTAGATCTATAGTATCTGCAGGTTTTTCTGATGGTAAGAAAATGATTTTCCGTCTTTCTTTCCTCTCCAGGAGTAAAGGTGTGCTCGAGACCTTCTCTGGGACAGAAACCAACAAGATCTGGCCACATGTCGAGGAGTTCCTCAACAGAAAACTTCCCTCTGTCCATCGGGGAGCTGCTTAGAAAACCTGAAGAGAAAAGACCCAGAAAGTCTTAAAGTTAACGGCGGAGAAACACATCATCTGTGTGGTAATATAATCTGATGAGAGCAGTTCATGTCCGGTAGGAATGGACCAACTCCAGAGGTCGTTGGGAAAACTCCATGTTGCACTGTTTTCACAATGTGGCTGAAAGTGGTTCGACAGACTCTCAGGACAAAAAATCCTTCAAGCGTTAGTTGTTAGAATTCACCCAGATTGTATCTCTTCTATAATGTGCCTTTAATTAACACAGAAGACAAAGTCAATTGTCAAGATCCTTACAAGAGACATTGCAATATAATTATGGGGAACATTTGTCAATGTTAGTGTCTGTCCTGTGTGTGTGAAGATAAAATTCACTTTTATAACTTCTAACTTTCCTTAATACGACCGAAAGTTCTGTTCTTTGTTGAGAATATTGTAGACGGAACAAAGGTGTTTATATCTTCCTCATTGAGACTGTTTCTAATGCAGTGGGTAATTTGCCCTAAAAGGGAAATGTGCCATGCTCTTCTACAAATTCAATGCACTCAAGTGCCTTTAGCTGCTTTTGGACAACGTACCAGTGAATGTAGTTCAGAGTAAATACTATATCATGAATACAAGCTCAACTGACTATTTAAAATCATTTTATTTAACCTTTCAACCACCCAAAGTCTTAAATATCCTCTTATATAACCTGATCAAGCCTGTTTAATGTGACTTGAGGATTAAGAACCCTTATTGAAAAGTGACTGTTTAATCACAGTCCTGTTTCAATGCATTTTGGTCTAACTGCTTCACCGTGTTAAAAGCCACAGTAATGTTAACCTGCCTTGTTTCATGAATTGTACTGTAAACACTTGAATAAAGCACATCTCCTCTTCATAGCTCAACTCTCTTAACAACATGAGTATTTATCATGATTTACATTATTGGTCTGATGCTTATTTTGTATTAAGTGTAATATTGCAAACTAAAATGTTTAAATTAATGATTTTGAGGGTCAAAAGTATCGAAATCAAAGCCAAAGATCCATATATTTATTTATTTCACAGATTTTTCTTTCTTATCAAAACCTGGAGCCTACATTACCCACGATACAACTTGACAATCAGCTGAGACATGAAGTTATACAGCAATTTCAATTCCTCACGTTTTAAATGCCAGCTCCATTGAATTGTTTTTGCAGCAGGTCCACAAAGAACTGTAGCATTTGACAGCAAGATAAGAATATTTAGCACTGGTGGTTTTATATTTGAGTTTCTTACAGTGGAACAAGACGCCAAATCTCACTGCCGCCAGCTGTCAGTGAAGAAATGTTACACCGAGATTTTTTCTAAAAGCTTAGCGCCGACTGACAGAGATACAGATACCAAATTCACACCTTGTGCTGAGAAAGTCAAAACCACAGGATATACTGTAGAAAGACTCCAGAGACACTGGCCACAGGTTGAGTAAAGCAGTTTAAGCCCAACAGTTGTTTTGCATAGTTGACAAGTCAATGTGGACCATGTAGAAAGAAACAAAAAACATCAAAGTCCACTACAGCACATGGTTTTAACATCACTGCTCACGTTACCTGTTTGCGTTGACAGTATTTATAGTGCTTTTCACATGTTTCACTGCAGAATCAACGATGCATCACACAGAAGCTTATGATGAATTGTACTTCAATGCATCGGAAGTTATTCCTAATGTCGCAGTCTTGTAAAAATCGTATTGTATTTGCTATTTTGTCTTGTCAAATTAAGAGCAGGATTGTTGAAGGGAGACTTCCTTGGAAGCCTAATGAATGTGACAAAAGCTCCTGTGAACAAAATGAAGACAGTAAAAACACAAGGTAAAACTGAACAAAAATAACACAATTCAAACTACAAGCTTGTCAAAGCTTTACTTGTAAAATAAAAGATGTTCAGAGTTTCTGATTCAATTCTAGATGATTGGGAGCACAACAAAAATAAAAGACAAAAGTAAAAACTGCTTACTTTTAAAGTGCAGGACATTCAGATGCAGAGAGCTTCCTTCTGCACACAAATATACAGTAAAAGTCTCTCGGTGGAGAACACAGCCCTTTTTTTCCTCCCCTTCATACTCCAACCACACACACACTGAAAGCAGTCTGCACAGAGCACTTGGTACAATTGTGGTTGCGACTCTGTTTCGGATGCTGGGTAAAAGACAGCAAGCTGGTACAGAATATACAAGTAAGTTTTACTCTAGATAGAACATAACTGAACCACACAAATATAAATACATAAAGCCCACACCGACTTAGCAAAATAAAACAGAGAATTTGGCATGTTTTCTACAATATCTAGTGTAGTCAAGGTTAAATTAGATCACCTGTGCCTCAGCAGAAATATGAAAATAAGATGTGAAGGAAGTTCCACAGGAGAATTATTAAACTGATAAAGTATGTGACAAATGCAGTGCTCTCTTTACACCTTCCATTACCATGCCTCTGGCACACAGATAGTACCTGGATGTGAATCATTTATCATCACCTACAACTAAAATTAGGTTGATCTCGTTCCTGTCATGCTATGTATTTATGTGCATCAAAATCTGAACTTGTCATGTAATAAATGCTGGGTTATCATGTTGTATCAAACAAACTTTCCCTCTTCTAACAAAAGAGTGCAATGCTGTCTTAAGTGTAGTGTTTGAATTTGCCTTATAACCAGCAGCTAAGATAAATGACACATAACAATAAGAGCCAGAATAGCCAAGTGCACAACACCGATCCCTTTTAAATTACTGTATATTGTTTGTTAAATTGAAACTCCAATTATTTGCCAGTGGTGCTATATTCTGGTTCACAGTAGGAATACAATTGTGTTTATAGAGTGAAAAATACACAATTTAAATGTTTCCTACACACTTTCTAAATAAAATCTGAATGCCACAGATGCACGTTAATGGCAGATGTAAACAAGCTTTAAGTTGGATTACTGATTCACTTTATAATATCTTAAGCCTCTCCAGACAACACAAGAAGAATCTTAAACATTAAAACTCTGCATAAAACAAAGACTGCAAATTAGCAAAGAGTTCAGAGCAAACCATGCAAGGCCACACCATGTTGTAAGATAAACCATCAATTTAATTCACCGTAGGTGCTCTTGCCTCACTTTGAGCAACAAGTCCGGCTGCTCTTTGTCACTTTTCTGGCTAAAAATAAGGAACTGCCGCAGGTGTTGACAAAATAAAAGGTCTACGACAAGAACCAAGTAAAAGTTAAATGTGCAACATGTGATTTTCCTGTGGGAAGCGGGTGGTGGTGATGGGGCTTGTAAAGGCCTTTAGCAATACTTCTTCAGGACACTGGACGCTACAGGGAGTCGCTGTTGGAAAGTTGTGACGATAGTCCAGATGGGCCTGAGCTAGCTGGTTAGCATGCTAACTTCAGTGGGAGCTAGGTGGTGATACACACAGAAGCAAAGCAAGAGCTAACATGTCGGTGCTTTCCAACGTTCCAACAAGTTTGAAGGTTTGAATTTGCAGCTTTTCAGCTAATCTCGTCGGTGAACAGCAGTTAATGCTGACACTGGATATGTAGCAACAAACACTTACATGTAGCTGCTCTGAAACATTTACACTAAACATTATCATCTTCTGTTTTAAACAGAGTGACCTGTGCCACCCACACATACTGCATTTTAGATCCTCCTCCAACTGTGAGCCCGAGAGACCTTTGCGATTGTGTGCAACTCCTTAACATGCAGATCAGTTGGGATCCTGAACGAGCCAAAGCCATTGTGTGACCCACTCAAGAAGAGTTGATCTATAACTAACTGTACTTTCATTCTAGTATCTTAAATTGAAAAAGGCTGGGGAGGAAACATCCAGGTCACCACAACTGGAGCATCTTTACTGCCTGTTCATGTCAGAGATTCAGACATTAAATACATTCATACTGCAGATTAGCATGAGGTCTGCAAATTCAGCTGTAGTGAGCCACTTTAAAATAAAAAAATAAAAGTCCTGTGTAAAACAAATCCTTAAGACCCAAGTCTGTGGACGTAGTTGAAAACTGTTGTGGAACACTAATTAATCATGACGTCATCGTGTAATATTTGCTTTGTGCCAAGTGTCAGCTGCTTTCAGTTCTTTATGTGTTTGCTCATTGGCTTAGTCACGCATTACGCAGACTTTTTACTATCGTGTAAAATTGGTTTTAACGTCCGGTTCGACTGATTCAGACATTTGCTTTTAGCTTCTCTGGGAAATGTACAGGGTTGCAGTGCAGCTTAAAATCAGCTTTCATCTCTTACACACCACACACCCTTTGGCCTGGGTATAAAACTGCTGCTCCTCTCTGCCACCCACTCAACAGAGCAGATGCAGGTCAACCCATAGGTCAACACTGGCAGCTCTCCTCTGGGGCAAGTAACTGTGGTTTGACCGAGAAGTCGCCTAGATTTGTCACTACTTGCTGTTTTGACAAAGAAAATGCCAAGTGTGTTACAGAAACAATTCTCAGAAGCAGCCAATGAGGAAACTTCCAAAACTCAGCCGGCCAACCAATGGTGTGAATTGATCACAAACGTATTTAGATCCCTCACCCACAGATGATGCATTGGACCGTGGCCAGTCCAGCCAATAACCAGCTAGATGATGAGAGGGTTGTAAAACCAGTGTTATTGAGCAACGCATACGTTTAGCGGGCAAGGAACACTGCAAGAGCTAATAGCCAGACGCCTGGGATGTGCCAACAGGAAACCTGTCATCAGTAAAACGTTTTTTTCTGCACTGAAAATTAAATACTGATCATGTCTCTGTTAACTCCTGCTCTGTATTGCTGTTTACGAGCCTGCTCTGCTGTCGAAGGAGGGCTTAAAACTCTTGTTCCTGGACAAGGAGACGATGGAGATGGAAGAAAAGCTGGAGCCAAACACTAGGAGGTCTCCATCATGCGTATGTCCTCTGTTTCTGTGGCGTCATCCTTTGTCCACTTTCCTGTGCTTGTCCACAGCCCTGCCTTTAAACAACGCTTCATTGGGTACTCTGCCACCTGGTGGAGGGAGACAAGGGGAAGAGGGTTCAACTGAGAGTCAACCAATGACAGGTGAAGCCGTGCAAATATCAAAAATCACAAGTAGTTCAAAATAAACAGAGCTAGGGTAACAGACTCTGGCGGATTAACATACTGCTGCCAGGTTATAGAGGATTATAATAGTGATGTAACAGCACTCTGACTCTCAAACATTTCAAATCTGAGCTGAAATTCTGATTTAAAAAAAAAAAGCTCTGTGCTAGATTTTAATCACGATCTAGAGCAAATCAGTGAGGGCACAACCTTGTTTTTTATTTTAAAAGAAAAGCTACTGGTGTGCATGTTCTCCTCTGATCCCTCATCAGGGGTTTCGACTTCGAGCTGCAGTGAAGAGAGACGCTGCAAAAAGAAAAACTCCAAAAGCAAAACCAGCTTCAAGCTTGATCGCATTCCTCTGTGGGAGGAGAGGAGGAGTTTTTCCACTTTCTCTTTTCTCTGCCGAGTAGATGTTTGGCAACTTGACAGACTGAGGGGCCAACAGAAGGGGGAGGGCCTAATTCTCTCCTTCTTGCAAAGTACAGATTAGAAAAGCCTGTGGAATACTGTATGCCATTTGGTCACTTTCACACTAGACTTCATCTAAACCTTTAAATCCTTGCCCTAAAATAAAGAATCTCTCATGTTTAGAATTAGTTTAAGGGTAAGGAGACACCGCTGTTCTTGATGTTCCATTGTTTGTATTAAGAAAAGTATATCCAAGAAGAATACAGTAACTTCTGTAACCTGTGTTTCAGTAGCAAGGGTGAAAAGTGATGAACACTTACTGGAGAGTCCAAGGAGTCTTTGGGGTCAAGTCTGCAGTTTGTGCCACTGCTCTGTAGTTCACTGTTGTTCGGGGTATCACCTCTATAATTCACTGCATATTCTTTAACTCTGTGTTTGCAGGCCTCGAGCTCTGTATGGAAGACTTCTAAGTAAACCTCTTGTCCTTCCTGTAAAGCATTAAAGACAACAATATTCAGAGAACAACATATGTTGCCTCCCCGTTTCCATTCCAGAAACAACTGAATTTACATGTAAGGCATTTTTTAGCTATTTTCTTTTGTGGCCTTCTAAATTAACCGCTGATCTATTATGTCTCATGTCCCAACAACAAAAGTATGAAAGCCTAAGGTAGGCCCACAAGTAGAGGTAGGTATTATCTTATCTTGCAGCTCACTTTGGCTTTGTGGAAGAACTGCCTGAAGCAGCCTCTGGGATCCTGCTGAGAGTTCAGGGCCATCTCCAGGATGAACTGCATGACGACAGCTTGGTGCGCCACCTGCTCCATCAGCGCCTCCTTCTGCAGGAGCGTGAACAAAACAACTGACTTCACTTAGCCTGTTTGTCCTAACAGGTCACCCCTTCAAAGCACTCAAATCGTTGAGTCATGTTTCAATTAATTTGTGTAAAGTCTAGACTTCAGCATTCATTATGACACTGCATTGTCTTAAAATGAACATGTGACTAGCTAAATCAGTCTAGCACATCAATCCTGAAATAAATCCTCTATTCATGAAGGTTATTATACTTTTTTTTATAACTTTTTCGGCTGAAATTATGTTAAAGATGTGCCGATTCAACTATGTGTTCATTTTGAAGTATTTACAGTCTGATGCTATTAAAATATATAGAATTATGTTCACAAATGTGCCAATTATTGTGTATTTGAATCAATCATCTAATCAATCAATGAGGATAAGCTTAATAACTGATTCACGTCTCTGTAGAACACATTGCAGTTTATAACAAAACTCTTGAACTCACATCCTTGATCATAATATATAAACAATGGTGACTGGTTATCAGGATAAATTAATCATTTGCTTAGGTCTTGTGACAGTGTTGTTAAAGAGTGGTTGATGATAAAAATACAATCTCATCTGTACATTACCCCTTCTTGCTGTAGTCTCATGCACCACAGTATTAAATAGTTGGCTGTTTCCTCACAGATGAGCTGAGGCATGTGTGCAAGGAATCGCTGACTGTCGTCCCATCTCCTCAACATTCCTGCAAATGTAAAGAAAGCTTATTAGTTTGTTATATGACGACTTAAAAAAGGTCTTTGAAACAGTTAAATTACTGATGAAAAAAACACTTTTATATAAGGCCCAAAATATTGTCCTGTTCATTCAATGTGCATCTGAAAACTATACATCATCTCCTTCAGTGAAGCTGGAGGACAAATCCTGTCTTAACTTGTAAGAATCTAAAAGCCACAGGTTGAGTCTGAAATGACAGAATGTTATTAAACTGAAAACAATGTAGTCACAGGATTTTCAACCATTTATCTGCAGGCAAACCATCTGATTTTGTGTGGGACTTACCAAAATGCCGGAGCTCATTCTCATACGTTTGGAGAAACGTATTGCATTTGTCCTGGTCCATTTCAACAGGCTGAATTTGGGCATTAATTATACTCTGTAAGAGAGAGAAGTCATAACTGAGATTAAAACGTTACTACATGGCGAGTAGACAGTCGTTCACCCACAGGAAAATGTGAAAATGTTAAATCACAACGGCAAAATGGATCTCTCGCCTTTAATTCTAACATTGAATGCTACCTTATCAAATACATCCCAACTTCCGACAGCTCCGAGCACAGGACTGCGGCTTGGTTCTTGACCTCCCAGCATGCTCTCCTTGCGGCGCCACTCCTCCTCCGTGTGTGTGAGCTCTGTGGGACAGGCCAGTGTCCGAGCACGCTCCTGCTCCAGGGACTCTGAGCTGTGGACCCCAAGAGAACACAGCTGTTCCTGCGCCTCAGCCAGTCTCCAGCTGGAGACAATTGAGGCCTTAACACAGCGCTGCTGGCTCTGGCACAGAGACGCCATTGGACAGTCACAAAGCTGTGATGATGGTGTCTAGTGTGAGGTTAATGGAATTCAAAAGAGAAAAGGAACACATCGTCAGTGACTCAATCAGATTAGTTAAGTTAGTTAAATCTCTATAAACTGATTCGTAAGTAGCTAGTTGTTAATTAAGATTAATCTAATTGTTGACTGGACCTAAAAACAGCTACACAAAGTATCGTTTATATTTTTTGTGGAGAAAAATCCTATTTGTGTTATAAAATAAACGACAGAATTTAAATAGTGTTCGCTGATTTGAAGTATTAATTATTGCCCCCAAAGGCTAATTCATTGTTAGACTACAGTGGATGGGATTTAGTTAGTTAATATTGCCCATGCGTTGTATGAGCAGATTTGAGAAAAGGGTGCTGAATGAAAAAAGATGTCTCAGACTTCAGACAAATTTGCTGATGCACACACACATTCCTGTGGTTGTGCAGGATTCCTATTTCAAATGCATCAGTCTGCACGGTTTTAAAGAAATATGCAAAAGGATCCAAGTTAAAAAGCTTCTTCCTTCAGAGGAGAGATGGATTATACCTCATTGGTTTCTCATCAACAGGGAGCCCAACTATAAATGTTCTTATCAATCCCAGTTTTTCCACAGATTTCTCATAGATCTTCATAGTGAACAGATGACAGCAACAAACTGTGGCTGAATCAAACACTAAGGCCAATTGGCTTTCAAGCCTTCATCGCCACAACCATGTTCTATTTAGGAACAGGGTGGAGAGAGAGTCTATAAATAAAAATCAAACCTGTCCGTGGCTTCATGGTTACCCAAACAGCCAAAGGCCTTATCTGGTCCCCAGCAGCAAACACAGTCAGCTGTCATCAGTGTCAGGGACTGAACGCAGGACCTGAGGGACTGATCTCACCAACCAGCCCAGACAGGGATGATCTCTTTCCACAGCTGATTTAAGCAGTGGCCTGCCAACATGGAGACATTGCCTGTGATCCGTTCACCTCATGGCAACGTGGTTAAACTGAATATAAACGGATCAGTGTTTTTAGCAGGTTAGCATTGACTCAAGCATGAAAGCTGATGTTTGCCAACCACACAACAAGCTGTCTATTAATAACGCCACTTTAAAGTGATAGAAACTGGGCAGCAGAACATAAACAAGACGCTAATGTAAACCAAGCAGTTGCCCACACGTTGCTACCAATTGTCAACATGGGTACTTCAGCACAAACACACTGCAAAGATCCCCCAAAAGGGTTAGCTAGCTAGCATGTTTTTAAACCCGTTAACTCGCCGCTGGAATGAGACACACGTCTCCCACCAACACAGACTACATTACCTGCTGGTGGTGGTAAACACCCCCGTGGTCCCTGGCTGCTGAAGCTGGGTCACCGCCGGACTCCTCAACGGGGTAAAACGAGGCTCCGGTGCCCCGCCACTCCATCCCTGCTTCTCTGCTAGCCGCTAGCCCCGCCGTTGGACGCGTTAGCTAGCAGATGCTAGCTGAGGCTTGGAGGGGATCAGAAGCAGAGCTGCTTTCTGCGCTGGGCGGTCAGCCACGTTTTATACGGGAGGTCAGCGGGTCCGGCTGGGGAAGGAGAGGGAGAAGGAGGAGAAGGAGCAGGAGCAGGAGAAGCACCGGAGCAGCTCTAGTAAATAAAAACGTTAGCTCCTCAAACAACAACAATAGCCACAACTACACTGACTCCTGCTGGGACAGCTCGTTTATTTTTAATAAGTGACCCACAGGGCACGTGGTAAACAAGTTTGACCCACTTGACAAAGTTATTTCAAATGAATGTATTATTATTATTATTATTGTAACTTGTATTATTATTATTATTATTATTATTATTATTATTATTATTATTATTACACAGTACGTGGTATTACTTGAGTTAACATTAGACTCAGTCCAACCTGGGCAGCATCGGATGTAAAATGATCAAAACATGCACTGTAGAGTATAACTTAATACATTTAAAAGGACCACCATTAAATAAACGTTTGCAAATGATTAAACAAACAACTAAATACATAAATATCGCTGAGGACCGAATGGTTTGTTGTTGCTCGCTGTAAATAATTAAAATGTTTTACAAAGGCTATTACATACACTTTTATTTCATTTTATTTGTATGTAAGATATTATCTTATTATCTCATGTAGGCCTTGGATTTGAATCTGCTACCTGCATATTTTAAGTATTTTAAATAAATAAGTTAAACCCTGAGTAAAGCACATTTAATACCGATTAAAAGATGAATAACTGAAGCTTTACAAAGTAGTGCATTAGAGATAGCCTGTTATTTATGGTACAGCAGATGTAAAAACAAAAAGGAAAATGCCTAAAATATAGAAAAGTATAAAAATGAAGTATAGAAAGTAAGGGTGACAGTCTGGCAGCATTTATAGGTATATAAGTATAAATCTGGTCATCTAATATTAGTGGAATAAAATATTTCAAGGTAAGAGAAAGTTGTCACTACAAGTAGAATGTAAACAAGACCAGTAGGGGGCGGTAAAATGTTTTTACTTACATGACAGCGTTCTCTGAAAATAAGTAGTAGATGAAGAGTAATATTTAGGTACATGTAGCCCTACTTTACGACTTGTAGGCAGCTTAATTTGACTTATGTACTTTTTCTCAGACAATAAATCCATCTGCACTGATTAGTGTCAAAGCTGAGAAATGATTTAGTTATTATATCCTCTAATTTATGGAGATTTGTGTACAGTGTGAGGGTAAAAGCTGCCTGACAAGTTTTACCGAGGGCAAAAAAAGGGTAACACCTAAGTCCATTCAACCACACTAGCTAACCTGGAGCAACTTTGGCACCAGTTTACCTGACAGGACCTCACTGGGAGGAAGTAGCACACGGTGAGTGCTTTCCTATCGACAATATAGCACCACAGCAGCGTCGTTAAATGCCCGTCGATTGTTGACACGCGTGAAATACACAAATAAAGTCGACTGTGCGTTGGAGAACAACAGGAAATGCTAGCATCGATGTCTGTGAGCTAGCTTAAAGTGAGTCGCGATGTTTAAGGTTTCCTCGCGTCCTGGCTAACGTATATCCCTGTTGTTGGGTTTAGCTAGCTGTTATAGCAGAACAGCTACAGGTGGTTCGACGTTAACAGGCTGTCAGGATTCATGAGCTTTACCTCAATGGATGGGTCAGACAAGCTAGCATTGGTTAGCATGGGAGTCCAACACAGAGGAAGTAGGGAGTTTCCTTTCCTAACCACTAGGTGGGGATAGACGATAACATAAGGGAAAGGAAAAGTCCCTTTTTGCTTCAGGAACCTCCCTAGCTGAGTGAAATCACCCGGAAGTATTTCAGAGGCCGCCATAATAAGAGCTGTTCAAATTCACTAAATGGTGAGGAAAGGATATTCAATGCTTCCAAATTTATCTCCTTAAGCAGAGGTAACAACGGACTGTTCTTTATTAAATAAGAGGAGAAAATATAAAAAACAGAACGGCTGTTTTATTCTTATTCCCTAAATACTTGTATAAAAGTTACATGAATCTCCTGATTGTGGAATGGACACAATAATTTTACCCTTAAGGTTTTCTCCTCCTATGTTCCTCACATTAATACATCATTTCAACATTTCAGTCCTGTTTGTTTTATTAAGAATTTTACTAAATCTGTTTAGTTGTTATTTCTTGTGTCACTTTCTGTTTTACACAGGAAACTTTATTATAACTGTCAGCACACAGCAGAGAGGACTGAACATTTTGTGTGTATATTTTGGTATATCTTTTGGTATTATGTGTCAATAAATTGACACATAAAAATGCTGACTGTAAGTGGAGTCAGATTTTCCCCGCACAGTGGTTCTCCTTTCCTAACTCCTTACGTCTTCTGCTTCACATCTTTCCTTGACCCTGTGACGTATTCCATCGGGTTCAAGGAATAGTCGTTTGGAAAGGAGACTTTGACTGCAGGTGCTCTTCCTCTTCCTCCATTTCATCCATCCCAGTGCCAGGACAGTGCTGGATGCCAAATCCCGCCTCTAGAGCCCGCAGACATTCAGACAGGGAGAAACAACTAGACTTCAGGCCGAATAACAAAACATCCTCAGCCTGAAATCTAGTCTCATAGCCAGCTGGCTTCCTGCCCTTTCTCAGGCCGCTGTTCCCACAAGTTTCTGTGTGTGTGTATGTTGGGTGCTTGTGTGTGTGTGTGTGTGTGTGTGTCAATCAGAGACATAGAGTCTGTGGTGTCAATGAAGGAACCATGATGTCTGCAAAACTGGTTCATATAATCATGAGTTGTTGGATCAGTTTCTTTCTTGTTTTAATATGTATTAGAGACACTTCCTCATTTTCTATTCATATGATTTATATTCCGTGACATCAGTTTGAAGAAGTTGCTCCCCAACACAGTTCAGAACAAAATAATACAAACATACAATGCAGGGTGGCATATCTTTACCTATTAGTTCAGTCGAATGGTTTTACTGTATTATGGCACATAAATACATGCTTGTAAAGCTGCACAAGTATGTTGATTGTCAGTAAAAGAATGAACAGTCCTTTAAATGATCAATTCATAGTTTCCTTTGATTTCATACATAAAAACATATTTTCTGCTTTTGTGAAAATGCTATATCATTGTAAACTGTATGTCCTTGGGTGGTGGACTGTTGGTTAAACAAGAAAAGACTTTAAAATTACTCCTTGTGGTCTGTGAAGTTGAAATGGTATTTATTTATTGGTTGACCAAACAAAATACCTTTTAGATACAGCTCTACCCATTTTGTAAATGAAAGTATCTAAACTTTTAGGTTATATATATTAGAACAAATGTGATGGAGACATCCTATTTACTGCATTGTGTTGTTCTGTGTACCCTCTTCTACAGAGTGACAGCAGCACAGAGAAATGAACCCTCAGGCTCCACATGCAGCAGGTTTGTGACACCGTTCTTTCTACACACACACTCTCTAGTTATGATGCAGAATATTTGAGGGTTAATTCTAATTGCATGATGGGTAAAGAGACGCACAAGTTGCAATAACAATCCCTGGAATGAAATGCACTCTCTCTTCTAACTTTAATGTCTCAAAGGTCAGGTAACAACGCTTTTATATCGTGGTTATTAGGCATTTGAATTCATATACGTTTAGATACAACCCAGAATAATTTGCTGATTGCTGCTAACTGCAAGTGTTGAATGTAGTTTGTCTTCATTTTTCAAAAGAAGATATTCAATTTAGTATGAAAATAATTGTGTTGCCACTTTATTGTTACTAACTTTGATTCATCTGTGGTTTGAAGCTTTGTTTACAATTTGTTTGGCATCATTACCACTGGACACAAGATATACATCATCATAGTTGTTCCCCCCCTGTAGACGCTATAAGTATGTGTCAGTCCTCACTGGTATGGAAAACAGGCTGTAGTGGGTCACTTCTGGAGAGGTAATTAACATACAAAAGTTGAATCTAATTCTGTGAGTGCTGGCATGTTCCTCATTTTCAAGATTCCGTAATAGCACCTTTTTTCCAGCACCTACAACAGCAAATGAGAAAAGAAGCACTTGTAGGGGAATGTTGTGGCATCCTTCCAGTGCAGTTGAGCCACTAGCGCAACCTCTGCCAAGTCCCACTGGTGGCTGCAGTGACACTAAATGCCACATTTAGACACTTGATCTCTGTGTTTCCTTTATTTTGGCAGCTGCCTGGCAACAGGCTGTTAGACCTGCCTGTGGATTTAATCTCTGTATAATTTTACTGAAATTTAAGTGTGATATTATTTTGTAAAGAGTGGGAGACAGTGTTAGTGTCAGATTACTTTAAAATCCACTTAGCGAAAACATAGTATTTTTGTTCTCATATTTCAAATTCTCTTGCATCAAAGAGTAAAGAAAAACATTCGCATTCCCAGAGTTGAGTGAGTGCATATACTGTATGTGTGTCCATATATTTGTATGTGGTGATGGGGTTATTATGTTGTAATGAATGGGGAGCCTCCAGCTCTGTCATTCACCCACCATTCAAGATTATAAAGAAACTACTTGCTGCACATTCCTCTACTCTCCTCTTTGCTACTTCACTATCCTCTCCTCACTCAAACGGCAAGGCTGGACTGAAGTGGGCTGTGCTGTTTGTGTTTGTGTGAGTCCCTGTGCACGTACGCATGTTCGTTAGCGGGATGAATGGGCTGGAGTGGGATTTATAACAGCAGAGAAACAGCATAGGCAACTTTGTCATTCAGATGTTTGAAATTAAAGGCCCTTTCAGTGTTTTTGCACATCAGTCTATTTGCTACAAATCCGGTCCTTGCTGTTGTTGACCGTTTTCTATGGCACGCTCTATTGTGGCTGTCAAAGCTGTGACATCATGGTGAGATACTGAATGTAGTTATTTTTAAAGGCCGGCAACAATTGAGCTTTTTTTTTTCTAAAATAAAAGCCGTCTTCTCATGCAACGTCTAATTAACTGACCATAGATTCTCAAATCAAGTAAAACCACAGTTTTTCTGGAAAAGGGACATTCATGAAATGGCTCTAAACTTTGAAAATGACTGACACCAATGTGAAGCATGCATGGTTTGTACTAAATGATTCAGACCTTGCAAAAGACTGGTATGGCACAACTGAAAATAATCACAGAGGAAATTATTCAGTGTGTGCTATATAGAGGAGGTGATTTTTTTTTCTTTGTTGTGATGTTAAAATGAGAAGGAAGGAAGGGAAACTCTGTGAAAAATGATAAACATGGAAGTGAGAAAATTATTATAAAATTATATGGAAGACATGGGAAGTGTCATACCAGGACAGATGCAGTAAAGAAAGAGGCCAAGGTGGAGTGAGAAAGGGAGAAGCCTTTTGGTCTGCGTTCCCAGGCTGTGCATCAGGAAGGCTGTATTTTTTACACCATGACCAGTGCATAGCCCTTTCCTGGGGAAATCCGAGACAGAATCGAGAGAGGCTGCTGCAGGGCGGGAGAGTAGAACAGGAAAAACTAGCCCTGGGAAGGAGGGAGGGAGGGAGGGAGGGAGGTGGGGGGCAGGTACGGGGGAGCCCACACAGCAAGAGCGACAGAGAAAGAAGCTGAGGCTTTTGGGAAGACTCAGTGGAACACACGCACAGACAGATAGCCACAAAACGTGAAACACGATGCATGTACACATCTCCCCTTTTGCCCACTGTGGCCTTTCCAAAAACAATTCTGGAAGAGTCTTCTCTTGAGTATTTTGGCTGCAGATTCATCTGGAATGCAGAGCTAATGCCGCGCTCCTCTACAATCCAACCAGCCTCAGCTGTTAATCCGATGTTACGGCTGCCCTGTTGTCCCTGTTAGCGAAATAATATTTGAATTATGGCGACTCAGCTATGTCTGTTTTAACAAACAACATTTCCAGTATATTGCATTACCTATAAGCTAAGATTTAGGTTGGACACAAAACAAGGTATTTCAAAACAGTTTGGCAACAGGTTTTAACTTTTTATTAACATGGCCAGTTTTTCAGAGTAAGGGCAAATCAACAGTGGATTTCAGAAATTATTATTGTATGAAACACTGCAATGTAAAGCGATTGTGCCCAGGAAGGAGTGTGGAGGAGTTAGACATTTTTTTTTAATTGTGCCTTTGGGATAAAGTAGACCTGTAAATGGTAGAAAAGTTAAGTTGGTTGTAATAATCACGCAATGGATCCACTTTGTACATAAACTAACTTAAAAAAATAATTAATTATGATGTCAAGGTTTTGCTCTGGAGGTTTTGAATCTTGCATACAGTACGTAAAATTGTACTATTTACTTTTAATTCCCTAAAATGAGCCTCTAAGACTCAAACGTTAAAGTACCACAGAGGCCAAGAGGTTTTGATTCCTTGTCAGGTGGACAGAGCTCGAAGGTCAGAGTGAAACTTCACCTCATCTCTGTGTGTGTGTGTGTGCGTGTGTGCGTGTGTGTGTTTGATCCCACAGGTCTTGACCCTGCCGTGCTGAGAGACCAACTCTTGGAACTATGGAACTGGAAAGATCTGCAGACGGTAAGAGTCACTTTCACAGCGTGTGTCAGTTCAACACATGCAATATTGCGTCAGTGTGTTTACAAAGGTAGAGAGACGGGAACCTTTGTGTCTCAACAAGAAACACTTGCACAGGAAGGAAGAAGAGAGAGAGAGAGGGACAGAGAGGGGGACAGAGAGGGGGACCATGTTTAAGTAAAGTTCACCAGTGTGTGTGAACGCGTGCATGTGTGTCTGTGTGTGTTAATGAGGAAACCAGAGTGTCTGTCAGTAGGAAGGAAGGAATTTAGGTTGCACTGAATGAACTTGAGATCTGTGTGTGGAGGATATTGAGTGGATGACATCTGTTTTACAAATTAAGGCACACGGCGCAAAGCATTCTCACACAGATATTATTTTTCTCATGTAGGAAATGTGTTATGCCAGAGTTTGCATTCTTAAGTTGAGACTTAAATGTGTCAGAAGCCCGTGTCTGCCGGGCCCAGAGAGGGAAGTTAGCTCGTTTTCTTCATACTTTTATGTCCAAATATTCCCATTCCAGTTGACTCGTTTTACCTGCTGTACAACTGTGAGTCAGACGCAGATGATGATGTATTACAAAAATAGAGGAACACAATATCTTCAGATTCCTAAACCAGGGTACTTCCTTTCATATTACACTCTAGCATGATTGTTAAATCCATAACAAATAAATACAGTTTTGTACATTTCAAAAGGAGCATCTCCTTCAAATATTTAGAGCATTTTTTTAGAATTCTTTTGAAATTCTCTCCAACATGTTTCTTAGTTTAGTCTATATTCCAGGACATACTGCATGGCTCCTATAGGAAATACTCACAAACACAAGGGTTTAGATTTGAGTGAAACAATCTTAAAACAAGATTAAAAAGATACACTTGTAAGGTTATACGCATCAAGGTTTTCCTCTCTGACATTACGTTTTCACCACTCCCTCCCTATCTTTCCCCCCCATAGCTCCATTTGGTAGCCATCGAGGGATTTCCCAGGCTGTCTGAGCCTCTGGAGGCCTTGCTAACAATCGTGGAGGGCTGTCCGGGCAGACAGAGGGGCCGTAGCCACACCCTCGGCCACCACATCCTCATGGAATTCCAGAGGTGGATGAAGGAGCATCCTCAGGTAAATGAAATTCAACAAAGTAACTGCAAAACTGTACCATAGAGCCTAGTCCAAGTTAACTATTGACATATTGGCCGATATCTAAACATTTGGCAATTATTCACAAGATGTCGATTATGATAAATGTAGTTGGGGGACTGAGATTTTACTGTTTAACCATAAACTTGATCACATATAACTATGAATAAAAAGAAAAACACAAAAATAACTTGATATATAGAATTAAGAACATGTTTATTTGTATACAACATGCACTGTTTTCTGTAAAATAAAAGATTTCATATTCACATATATTTCATATGTGAAAGGCTCGTATCGGCTGAATTGTATTGGTCAGGCTAGTTCACTGTTGCCATTATTAACTATGGGCCAACTTCCTGCCACCTTCATGGCCACACAGGTTTTTACCACGACTACCACAACAGCGAGATCAGTGACTTTGTCTGAAGATTCGGTATCAGCAACACTTTGTGCTTTATGTTTTCCTTCGTGATGACTAATCTCTGTATAAAGTAAAAATAAAATATAATTTTTTTCCGGTTCCTCATCTTTTTTGTTTTGCCACCAGGTCTCCCTGAGTTCACTCTCAGAGCAGCAAGCACTGGAGCTCCAGCGTCGTGCTCTGCGTTTACCAGCGGAAGCCCAGGCCAGCTTTTTCGAGAGCCTCATAAACATCTACCACCTCGGCTCCCTGGACCCAGCCGTGCTCAGACTGCACTTAGAGAAGCTACAGGCGCTCAGCTGCTACAAAGAGGTGGCGTGACATTGGCCATTTATTATGGCAGAAAGATTTCAGGCAAAACTATAAACAGTCAAATTATCGACACTAATCGTACATTGTTTTTATATTGTACTGAATTTCTCTCTCTTGTTATTTTCACAGGCAGCTGTTTTCTGCATAAAGCTTAACTTGCAGAAGGAAGTGAATATGGAGGAGGTGAAACAAAAATATGCAGCACATTGGTCCACATAACATTTGTGCTGAATATATGAGCACACTTTAAGTTTGTTATATCTGAATGTATCCTGTTTTAAATCTTTAATCAAGGTTATTTGAAATGTTCCTCTGCAGATGTGCATACCGTTAATCCTGCAGGATAAGCTGCCACTGGCAGAGTCCTTCGTCACGGGCCACAATCATCTGGAACAACAGCTTGTCACACTGCTGGACTCCTGGTGCCACCCCAGCTTCAGTGTAGAAGAGTTAAACAAGTATGGAACACGCATTAATGTATGAGAGCCTTTGTCGTACATGTTGGCATCAGTGTTCAAATGTATAGATCTAAACATGAGTGTGTGTGTTTTCACAGGCAGTTCCCTCGTCTCTCCCTGTCCAAACACACCATGGGCCTCATCGCACCCAAAATGCTCGCCAAACACATCCTAAGACTTGCAGAGAAATTCAACATCGACCAAGGTGCGTGATGAGGCATGTGTGCAGTTATTGGTGAACTGTGTGGTTTGAGTGCTTATGTAAGAAAACATTATGATCTGTGTTTTTGACCCAGGTCTGTATCCCAACGCTCTTCACAAGAGGAGACTGGACTCTTTGCGGTTCCTCATGTACAAGAGGTTTGTGGAGGTAAGTGGTGCAGCACGCTTTCAAATTTAATTTACCGTCATAAAATAAACCAAGTAGATAAGTAGGCTAGTATGAACTGGATTTTGTAATGGTGAAAGATTGATAGAAAGATAAATATCCTTTCTTGTTCGGTACACACTTTTCACAAACTGAGACCATGCTGAGAATGTTGGCAGTGTTGCTTCCTTCTGTTGAAAATGTAAATTATCACATAACTATCAATTATCACTGAAAGATCTGTCTTCAACCTACTAATCAGTCCTTTGAATAAACAACAGCCTTTGATTCAGTGGGAAGTGTTTCTGTGTTATTACAGAATACAGGTGAAAGACAAGCAGAGTCTTGAATGAAGTGTGTGAAATTTACAAAGATAATGTACAGAGGAGATACCTTCATATCATTCCATTCACTAAAGGCCAAATCCCGTTCTGGTATTTTCAATTATCTATATTCCATTATATATATGTATATATCATTTTTTTTCTTCAGAAAACCATGACAGAGGACAATTGGAGTGACCACGTACAGGTGAGTCGTGTTTATAGATTAGTCTTTGACACAACGATGTGTGGATAATCTGCACTTTACATTCACATTAGTTTAACATTAGTTGTATGTGTGTATTATTTATATGTAGAGTGTAGTGGCAGATGACCTTGAGCTGCAGATACAATTGGTGGAGATGTTGGTGAAGTACTACGGTCTCCAGAAAGCCGCTCAGTGGTCCCTGAAGTACAACATCCCCAGATATCGACTTCCCTTCGGGGTATGGGAAACACAGCAGCGCCTACCACCTGATCTACAGTAAGTTGGTCAGAAATAAATGTATCCTATTATACAAACAATCAGGTATGTACATTTCTAATATGAAGAGGAATAGTTGAAGCCCTAAGTCGTTATCGCTGAAGTGCATTTCATTGAGACATCATCCAGTTCCATGTGGTTTGTTACCGATGAGTCACTCCACATTATCAGCTTTTATTTCATTCTTTCCATCCCTTTCCTCCTCTCTAATGAAACAATCTCGCCCAGTCTGATTTGTTTTCTGTCGAATTATCCTTTGTATGTGCACACTCACAATAACACAAGTCTCTCGCCTCTGCTCAGACAGATATGTCCAAGTGGTTCAGAACAAACTGAGGAGTGGATATCGTCTCAGCATCATTGTCAAAGGTTCTACCAGGTGCCACTCACCAAAGACAAAGTTTCCTTTGTGGGCACGGCAGAAGCTCTCCAGAGATGTCGAAACATTGTGCTGAAGGTACAGAGATAAAACAGGATAAATAAAGAAAGGGACGTTTTAGCCCCCTTTTGTGATATTAGTGTATTCTTATTATTCTGTGGTTAACCTGTTTAAAAAATATATATTTTTGTTGCTGACCAATCATTCTTTCTTTATCCTTTCCAAGGAAGGTGGCGTAGTGGGTATTGACATGGAGTGGCAGCCCACATTTGGCTGCATCGTAACTCAGCAAGTGGCCCTGATACAGCTAGCAGTTACTGACCAGGTTTTTTTATTGGACCTCTGTGCAAACGGATTCTGTCAAAACCCAGATACCTTGAGTTTCCTCAGGAGTTTGTTCTCGGCAAGAAATGTCCTTAAACTGGGTAAGAAATAGACCTGATCGAGGGTTAAATAAGATTTATTACTTTACTTTAGATTTACTTTATTAAGTCCTCTCTCTTAATGCTTTTGCTGCTCACATTTCTCCTTTTATTTCAATTTAGGTTATGGAATGAGTGGGGATCTCAAGTGTCTGTTGGCCACTTGGCACCAGTTTGTAGATGAGCCACTGAAGATGGAGGGGGTGCTCGATCTTTTCAATGTACACCAAAAGGTGAAGTTATCTTGTCATTCAGTGTTTTAGATTAAATTCAGCGGTTTGAATTACAGCAACAATAGAAAAGATATAATTAGAGACTTGTTTTTATTTAATTAGTAGCGGTGTAATGTCTGTGATTTATAAAAAAAAAAAACTTGTTCGATAACAACCTTGTATTTCTAATTTATAACAAGTTTAGCACACACATGGTTCTACATGTATGATATTTCAAACTTAAGACAAAGGCAAAACTAATGTGAGTTTTACAACAAGTCAGGTTATCGATACTCCTGGCGGCAACATGCAAGCAGGTTCAGTTCAACAAGCATCTGTGTTTACGACCACTGTGTCCAATGCAACCAGGGATACTGTACAAGAGGTTGCAACGGGTCGTTACAGTGAACGCTGTTCTTTGCTATTTTTGGATGCTAGCCCTGGTACATACACTGCTGTGGCCCAGCAGTTTGTCTGATGTATGTAGCTGAACTCACAGTCTCTGGGGGGGGGATAGGAATGTGGAAATGGCAACAAGGTCCAGTAACTGATGAGGTTTCTTCACCATCTGCTGGAGCAGGCTGCATGTTGCAGGACAGGAGGAATGCAAGACATATTTTGCAAAATCACAAGGAATGTCCGGTTGAAACAGGATGTTGTTGCAGGACATAAGAAGGGAGGGACTGTTAAAATATTTCTCCTTGAGCCTGTAGAGCATGTTAAGTTATACAATAATTTACAATAAAAAAAACTCATGTTTGAATCCATGGAAGCAGGTTTAAATGAAGACCTTTCCAAGATTTAACTAAAAGTGTATAATTCCGTATGAAGATCCAGAGGAGTAAGGTCAAGAGGACTCAGAATGGCCCTAAAGAGGTGCTGGTCGGAGCAGACTCTGCAGAGAAAGGCCTCAGTCTGCTGGTACAACAGGTCCTGGGAAAGCCCCTGGACAAGACGGAGCAGATGTCCAACTGGGAGAAACGTCCACTGCGCATCAGCCAAATTAGATATGCAGGTAAGTTATTACACATGCACTAACACACAATGACAGGGAGACAGATGGTCACTGTTCTCTTCACTATAGAATATCACAGATTATTTTGTTTGCCTCCCAATGAACCCCAAACCAATAACGTCCCCCCCCCCCCCCTTCCCTCTTTCTCTCTCTCCCGTTTCTTACTCTCCTTCTAGTGGCAGATGCCTACTGTTTGCTGGATGTGTACTCAGTCCTCTCCAGGAACCCAGCACGCTACGGGCTGCCAGCTGACCTGCGCAGCATTTGTTCAAGCCAGTCAGAGAAGAGCGGAGACAAGACGGAGAAGAAGAAACTGGCCAAGCAGAAGAAACAGACCCTCGAAGAGGTCAGGGGTCAATTGCTATTTCTTCATAGCAACTGATGCCATTGACAGAGATCATTTATTTTAATGTGGTTGCTTTTAACACCAAACGCTTTGAAGTGGAGGCTGTGAAGATAAATTAAAGATAAACACAAGGTTCCTATAAAGTTAAAACACAGAAGAAGACTACTTTTTCTAGATAGATATCAGACAGAAACATGTTTTTATAGAATGACATGTTGATATCAGGAAATCTTTCATTATAAAATCCGAAAAATGGAGAAGCCAGAATCCTCCATTGTGACTAATCCTGTTCTTGACCCGACTAAGGCCATTTGTGTTTGACTCTGAATAAGTGTTGTATGGTTTTTGCTTTATTATACATCTGTTCAAATCTGTTCCTGACAAAAGTTTAATTTGGAATCAATAGGGAACCTTTGGAAAAAGGTAAGGGTAAATTAAGGAGGGTGTTTATCTTTAGTGAAAGGTACTCAAGTGCAATCTAAATATCCAAATCTTAGACCTTTTCACAGGGTGCAGTCATGAATTTGAACCAGTCCTTTTTATGCTAATATATTTAACATCTCTTAGATATGCAATAACCTTGTATCTTTCGAATGATCCGACCTGCAGGGAGGCACAATGCGGGTTTGACTGAGACTCTTCAGCAGTTCCTATCAGCTCCAGGGGTGCACTTTTAAAGCTCACCCTGTGCTTTGTCCTCCTTGCACTGTGATGCGAGTGAAAAGAAATTCCCCCTGTGGGGATCAGTTAAGTATCACATTTTTGTCTCTGTCCATTTAGGAATGTCAGGGGGCTCAAAGGGTCAGTCCCCCTCGCTCTGACATGGAGAAAGGCCTCCTGTGTGGCGAGAAACCCTCAGAATACCCCCCTCCTCTGCTGCCCCAGCAATTGCGGGTGGTGTGCGACAACATGCTACAGGGACTTGGGAGGTACCTGCGCTGTCTAGGAGTCGATGTGATCATGTTGGAGAACACTGATGATCACAGAGAAGCAGCAAGGGTGAATTATTAGTCTGGACTGAGAACATACTGTACAATTAAACACAATCCGAAATGTAGTATTCATTTGTTTTGATGTGTTTCTGTTGTGTGTCAGTTAGCACAAGCTGAAGGCCGCGTCATACTCACATGTGGGCAACCGTTCCAAAGTGTAAGTAATAAGTCATGTGACATCAGAAAGCAATTTCAAGTCTACTAACTTCTGATGCATTTTGCTTGTGGGGTTGCATACACTTTTGTTATTTGGTTAAATTACATGCATTGCCTTTGTCTTCCCATATTTATAGTTGCGTTCCCAGGTGGGTGAAGGTCGCTGTCTGGCCCTAGAATGCACAGAGAAGGCCAGAGACCAGGCTGTCCGAGTCCTCAGACACTTCAACGTCCAGCCCACCCCCAGCGATATATTCAGCCGCTGCCAGGTAGGAAACTTCAGGCTGGCTCTCAGCTTTGTTGGGTGTTGTTCTTCTGACTAAAGTGATCATTACTACATGCACACATCCGATGCAAAAAAAATCGCAACAGTACTGAAAGACGGAATTGTAAATCTCTCGAGTAGTTATCACAGCTGAAATCTTCTTTCTTAGAAACTTTTGCGATTTAAATGGTAGAGTTGGGCTTAAGTAGATAAAATAGGAAAGAGGGAGGATGATGATAGAAAGCTGGCTCCAAAGAGGTAAACACTGATTGACGGCTACGTCCACACACAGGATTACAAAATCATCCCATGATTTATACCACATATATTTAGCTGATGCTTAGATACGCAAAAGCTTTTAGTCAGAAAGAGGAATATGCTTCAGTTCCTATACGCAACCATTAGTTCTGTGACTATGAACACTGCTGAACTGGATAAGTTCCTTAATTATGATAACAAAGTGTGTGGTGGCTGCCGTGTGTTGTGTAATCCCGAATGCAAATGGGAAGAAATTAATAAACGATAAAGGGGAAATGGAGAAACAGGCTTTTAAAAAACCCTCCATTGTGCTTGTTTGTTTGAAGTGTTGTCAGCGGTTGCAGCAGACAAAGGTGAAGGCCTTGACACGCCGAACTCTGGCTACAAACACTGGCTCTTTTGACTGAGTGATATAATTTCTCCTCACAGTTGATATTCATTAGTTTGGCAAATCTGAATCAAACTTATGCATAAAGCCTCGGGCTTGTTTTTCCAGTGTTGCCCTGTGGGAGATAGTTTCTGAGTTGGGACCTCTGTGGGAATGGGACCTGGGGTCGTATTTAACTGAGGTTGAGATGGAGTGAGAGATAAGCAGGCAGATTGGTATGGCGTTGGCAGTGACGTGGGTGTGGAAGAAATTGGAGATTAACACAGCTAAAATGGGGTCACTTTTACTTAACTTACATTCAGAAAGAGCTGCAACACCTTCATGCTGAGCTGAGGCACTTTGGTAGTGTAATTATTCAAACTCCTGATCGCTTCCCCGTAAAAGTGTTCTGGGCATTTCCAACTGGTAGGAGACCCCAGGGCAGACCCAGGAGACACTGGAGAAAATGCATATCCCATCTGGCCTGGGAGTCCCCCAGGACCCCCAGGAGGAGCTGGAGGATGTTCCTGGAAAGAGGGATGTCTGGGTTACATTGCTTAGCTTTCTTCCACCACAGACAAGACCTGTGTTCATTGTTGACATTTTGTTTCACCACACAGTCAAATTCAATAAGTTTGAGTTTAACTAGGCTAGAGAGTTAAACCTGGAAATGAAGCTATATAGAATTTCACTTATAAGTTTCCTCAAAATCCTTTCGATATCATGTTCCTTCTTTTATAAACCGAAACATTCGTGTGAATGCATTTATATAAAGGAACAAGAATCACTGTAATTCAGGTACTATCGAAGGTTGGATTAACCTACCTGACCAGTAGACACATCTCCCTGGGTGGCTGTTTAGGAAAACCTGTGTGTTCTACGACGGCTATGTTTGTGTGTGGTAGCAGCAGTGGTGATTGTGAGGTCATTTTCTTAACTTGGGTGTTCTGGTATGCTCCTAGTAGGGGGCCCTAAATGTGTCAAGATATGCCACTGGGTGAATTTGCGTTAGACACAAAATGTTGAAAACCTGGACCACCTTGATGAGACCTCCTGACCTGATGACATCATGATGTCACAAACACACGTGCACCAAAACACTGTCTGGAATGGCCAAATGGGCACCGACCTACCTTCCCTATTTATTGGTCTCCCTTCACTTCAAGAGGAAGTCACTTTGATATATTATGACCAAAGGAAGGCCAAATGTGACTATAAAATCATTCTAGTAGAAGCTCTACCTCGGATCTTTCCCAGAAGTGTACTTCAAGCAGCAGAGTTGAGCAAAACCATTATGCTGTGATGTATATGATTGTTTTTACAGCCTTGACCAGGGCGTGCCGTCTGCTTTAAAAACTAAAGTATGAAAATGACAACTATCAGAAGACACTACTTAATCTTCTCAATGTGATAATTTCCTGGAATATAATAAAATAATATCTAAAAGTGTCTTTTCTAAAATTTAAGACCCAAACGAATGAGGACAGTAAAACACTTAACATTTGTTGATTACTTTTAAATGTTGCATGGAAATAGTCGGATAAGAGTTCATACCAAATGAAGGTGGTCATGATTTGTGTGTATAGGTGTGAGTGACAGAGTGAGAGAGTGTGTGTTTCACCCTGGGGGCTGCTCCTCAGCCCACCCAGGCGAAGTTAACCCCTTTGTTATCTGACTGTAGAGCTCTGTGATTAGCAATGGATGGGTTCGTTTCTCTCCTTTTGTCTCTCAGTGCTTCTCCCTCATGCACTCACACCAGCGATGAATGTCATGAGGGCAGAGAAGAGGAGATGAAGAGGGAGATTAACCACAAACTTGTGTAAAGATGGTGCAGGCAAAGGGTTAATTTTTGTGTCTGTGTATCAATGGGCCACATAGAGATTTTAGATGCAAAGGAATGTGTGTCCACCATGGAGACCCCAAGAGTAAAGGGGTGATGTAGGAGGGCTTCATGTGTATTTGTCATTGTCTGGATATTTGAACGATGGATACGTGGTGAAAAAACAGCGTGTGCTTTTTTATGTATGATTTAAAAGAAAGCCTGGCTCAGAAATTCATGGGATTTTATAAATGTTTATCATCTCACAGACATTGCAAAATTGCCCGGGATCTAAGTGCTGTAATGCGTGTCATTGGTGCACTTTCAAAATATGAAATAACATAAACGTGGAAGAGGCTGTCCACACAGGATGAACTGGATAATTCATAGAGGAACATTAAATTCAGTAAATAGTTGAAAGCAAAGTAAAATACAGTTTTATTTTCATCCATATTCATTTTATGAATGCACCAGCTCCTAGTTATTTGGCCATATTTGTGTATTCCAGCTGAAAATCCATCTAACTGCAGACCTTAAAGTCTTGATTAACTAAAAATCATCATTGTTGTTACATGACTGTATTTTTAGCTTCACTTTGTGATTTTTCATCTGAGAATAATATAGTTTCGTTTATCCCAACTGGCACAAATTTTATCTACAGCATGTGAACATGATTTAATACTAATTTGGAATAAACCTTCTGTTTTGATACATTGATCAAACACATGTTTGTTAGTGGTTTATCCACAGTACAAGAAATGTTTATTTCTAACCTCAAAATACGAAGTGAAGGATGCAGGGACGGAGAGGGTGGAGTTGGGGATCATGGTTTCCTTATTCAGCCATATCCTATCCCCACCACTGACTGCTGCATCTATACTTTCCATGCCCGCACACACACACACACACACACACACACACACACACACACACACACACTTCCGTTGGGTTGCACATTTCCATCAGATGTCCTGTACTGGCCTTTTATAGACATGTCGAGATAGCAGAGATTGCCTGAGAGATACACACACACATACACACACACACACACACACGTACAGTGATACTCATACTGTCAAAACCAAATCTGACAAACATACTGACACCATCATACGCACAAACCCAGTCACCTCAGCACCTTTACACACACGCACTCGGTTAAAGAACCACACACATTCAGGCTCAGACGTAGACACTACTGCAGCAGAAACGCTGGTTCCCACGCACCAGACTAGTGGGGAAGTGAAAACAAGAGCAACAGGAACCGCCACACCATGAGAGGGAGGGGTGGGAGAGATGGAGGGGGTTAGTGAGAGGAAAAGAGTAGGGAGGGAGCGAGCGAGAGAGAGAAGTGAGAAAAGAGGTGATGGCAGGGAGGTTAAAAAGAAAAAACTAAACAACAGTGAGAGAAAATTCAAAGGTGCATGTCAGTCAGAGATTGAAGAAATAACATGAATTAGCTGAAAGGAGAAAATCTGAAATATGCAAGACGAGAGTCTGAGTGGGAGGAATAGAGGGGACACTGGAGGAAGAGTAGGGGTGGAAGAGGGTGAGGTGACAGAAAGACTGGATGTCTGTCCTTTTGATCTACATAAGAGAGCCGGGGGATAAGAAACAGGAATGTGAGAGGTTGAGACACGTTTAAAGTTACCCTTCTCGCTCTTTCCGAGAACGCTGGTATATCTGTCCACATGTGAGCCTATGATTGAGGGCGTCATTGTGAGTGAAAAATTCCGCAGAAAACAGAAGAGGATGTACTTCTTTTAGACTTGTTTGTTCTCAGACCTTAAGTCGCATACGCTGCCGCTTTTTAAATAGCATTTGTAGATGACCACAAACACACAGTGTCTCTAACACATTTTCATTGTTTGCAAGTGTGTTTGCGCCCTGTGGCTTCATCTGACGTCTCCTGTGAATGTACCGCTCTTTGTGGTGACAAAACAGGAGTCGGATTTGCGCGTCCCGCCTATTTCCCACTCTCCCTCCCCTCTCTCTCTCTCTCTGGAGGGGAGCGACAACATGAGAGGGGTGGTGGGAAGAGGGGGGGGGAGGGGGGGCATTCCATAGGCACGCCAAGACATTCCGAGGGAAACCATCTCAAATATTTCCCACTGTGTGTGTGTGGCGAAGGCTCGGCGTCTCCTGTTACTTGTGTACACACACACACACACACACACACACACACACACACACATATTAAGTTTGAAAATGTGCTAAAAGTGAACACACACTAGGAGAAAGTGATGGTCACATTTAACACACTCTCACAACCACTGTCCCACAGACACATGTTAATAGTTTGCGGGTGCTGAAATGAGTGACTGATTTTGTCCGTGTCCTTTGTCTGTTCTTTGTTGTTTGTCTCGGGGGCGACGAGCTGTCTGTCCTTCTGGCTGTCTTTCTGTCAGATCAGGAAAAAAGGCCATTATAATTGTCTTGTCACTCCAGTGTGTGAGTTTATGAATGAGTCAGCAAATGGGACATGACCACAAATAATAACTACCCAGGGTGTTATGTTTTCTCTGGAGATGAGTCAACGATTACAAATATGAGAGTATTCCTGTTTGCCTCCCTGGAAAACACTGCGATTCCTAAAAGTCATGGGAAACAATGGTTCACAGTCTTCTGCGAGGGTAACTATCAGTCATATACTGATATGGACAGTACAGACGTATTTGTTGGTGAATTGGATTAATCATGGGAAATTAAATCATTTGGACTTGGAGATGTGCTTCAAATCTACATGCCAGAATTAAAAAGAATAGGTCTGTCATTAACGCTTGTGCTCAATAACGTTATTATAATTGTTTTAATTTGTTATTCATATTTTGTTTTGTTTTTGTATTAATCATTTATATGTGTATATAACACTGCCACACTGTTTATGTGAAAGACCTGTAGATCACTCTTTCATTTTGGTGGTTAAGAATCCCTGTGCAGCCCAACCTTTATGAATTTTACATAATAGATATTCACATTTGCTCTTCAGCAGATGTCTGTACTCAGTCTGCTGTAGAATCACAGTTATGATTAAACTGTGAATCTGATGAAAATCCCCCAGAACAACCTGCAGCTTGTAACCGCTGGGACGTGTCTTTAACGACGATCCCGGACTCATTTTCAAGTTGATTCTCATGGCTGTCTGAGCAGACACAAAAGCTGATACACACACACACACACACACACACACACACACACATACAGATAGATAAGGAAGATGATGAGCCATCACTCACTGAGTGTCTGGCCTTATGAAATCATGCCTGCTCTCTCTTTTTTCCCACAGTCAAGTTGGCCCCAGGATAGAATAGCAACGCAATGACACCTGTTTGTGCTGGTGCATGCATGATTTGTATCTGTGTGCACGAGCACGTGTGAGTGAGTGCTAGTGTGTGAATATATAGTTGCTCAAATACTGCCGAGGTTTGTTCTTTATCTTTTTATTGGTAGTGATGAGTATGTGCATTTAATTATAGTTATAAAGATAACAATCGCTTACAAAGGCATCTTCCTTTACTAGCTTTTCCTGTGATGCATGTTTTGTATGTGAATCTTGCTAATCACATACTGCAGGTGTTTACATTGTGTTTTAAGGTCAATAGATTAAAGTAATTGGCCTAGATAAACAAATAACATCTGTCTGTCGACCATATCTTTATTTTACAGTTGTTTATTTGTGTGAGACAGAAATCAGGGCAAAGTGAACACCTGCACGGTGCATTCTTGAAGTCATGTTCCCACCTGTGTAAGAAATGTCACTGCATTTGGAAATATTACTGTTACTGTCAAACAAAAAGAAGAAATGTAGCTACTGGCTGCTTTTCATCTGTTGTGGCTTGACAAGCTCTATATGCCTGACCTCATTTTTATCAATACCACAATAAAACCCATTTCCTCTTTGAGACATGAGAACAGGGATTTCATGATAATCTGTGTTACTGGTGTTGCACATTGTTTGGGCACATTCAAATTACACTTGTCCACCTGCTCCCATGTCGGTCTCATTTTTTTATATAAACATAAAACCCATGCGCTTCATTTTTGAGTTTTAGCTGCCGACAGAACTGGAGTCAACGCATCTTTTCGAGGCCCAAAAGAAGAGACTCTTGGAAACGCTGCTGGCCCTGTTTTTGTTTCAAAACCCCGTAGCTTCTTTTGGGTTAGGCAGAAACAGAGACTTTGGAAACAATGACCCAGTATTTTCTTAAACTAGGCATTTAACTGAAAATGGAAAATGTTACATGCCAGCACATGACCAGTGTCAATGTGCTAAAACGCTTATCTGGACGGAGATCGTTTTCCAGATATGTATCACTGTGGCCGTAGCCTCAACCTCTGCATAGCCCTGTCATTCTCCATCTCCCCTGCTCTCCCTCACTCACAGTTCTCACCCGGCCTCCCTGCTTCACTCCACTCCCAGTCTCACTCTCCGTTTCAGATTAGCCAAGGCGAGGAATCCGGTGCAGCCGGCAGCTGGAATGTCCTGTTTGTCTTGCTCTCTCTCCGTGTGTGTGTGTGTGTGAGTGAGAGGTTGGTTAGGCTGGTGCTGCTTTTTGATGTGTTCCATTGTCTGAGAGCCAAGCTGCTTCCTGCCCTGCTTTCCCCAAAAGCCTGAGAGAAACCTAGACGAGGAAAAAGAGAAGGGAGAGAAACTGTAAGAAAACATGACAGTTACAGGCTGATAATGAGAGAGAGAAGCAAGAAAGTGGAACAAGAAGGGGAAGATAGCAGAGGGGAATTTTAAAGAGATGGCTAGGAAGAGAAAGACGAGGCAGGAAGTGATGGAGGGATGGAAAAGGGAGGAGAGAGTTGGAGAGGGAGGAAGAGAGGTGAGAAGGAAGGAGGGAGAGCTTCAATAGGGCTTTTCCTCCAAACACCAATACAATGAAGTAGTGCGTAATTTCCCATGTCCCCCACACCCACCCACACAAACTCACAAACACACACACACACAAAAGTTTTTCATAGGTTACATAGTTTGATTCACTCAGGTGCTTTTACATGAACTAGCTTGTTTCTCTCACACGCCTGCTCTCTGTGGTCTACGTGTGGTTTGACACTGTGAACTTCACAGGCAATGCAGAAGAGAATAAGAAACGATGGTGAGCGGTGGAGAAAAAAACTGTTGCAAAGAAAGAAAATACCTGAGGTGTGAAAATAGCTCAAACTGCCATTTGGTTGTATGTTGAATATATGGTCCATTTTCTCTGTGAATATGTAGACGTGCATAAATCATTCAACATGTGTTTTTGTGTGCGTGCGTGCGTGCGTGTGTGTCTGTGTGTGTGAGTTGCTGGCTGGCGGAGGGGTTTTGACAGGGCAAAGCAGAGCATTCCTGCTGGGTGGTGATGTCATGAGAACTAGCTCTCCGCTCGCAGACAGACGGCCCTGTTTATGTTCCCCTCCAGAGGAGAAACCACACTGTGTGAGTGTGTGCTTGTGTGTTTGTGTGTGTGTTTCTCTCTCAGTCTCTGTCTGACTGCGTTATTGGCTCATGGGGGAGGTGGGGAAGCCGAGAGGCACTCGAGAGGGTCTACTTTCCCCTGCCGCTCAGGGATAGGGAACCACTTACTGATGCCTTCCTCTCAAGCATACACAGAAAGAGGAAGTTTCTCATGTTTTGCAGAGCACAGTAGCTCCATGGCCAGACTGTGCTGCTCTGAGTGATTGCCCTCTGCCTCTCAATAGTGTCCCAAGGGAGGCAGAATTATTTTCTGCATAATAGCAAAGCTTGGGTCAGCTAATGACAACAGTACCACACAGATGGCAGAGATTTGGTTATTAAAAGTGCCTTATTTTTTCACTTTGTAATACAACTTGAAGGTGTATCCATTTATTTAGGTGCATATGTTAGATATAATTGTTAAATGTAATTCTGTAATGCTAAGAACTAAACAAAATGAAACACGGTGCAAAAAATGCATAAAAATTTGATTATATTGTATAATATTGATTTTGAACAACTGCATTCAATTCTTTTCACTAAAAAAATGCATGTTCACATCCAAATGGGTTGTCTTTCATTTCGTGAAGGTTATCCACAACCTTTGCTCCAATTATTAGAGTGGAAATCTAATAACGTTCCAAAAT
The DNA here is from genome assembly GCF_947347685.1 of Pleuronectes platessa. NCBI lineage: Eukaryota > Metazoa > Chordata > Actinopteri > Pleuronectiformes > Pleuronectidae > Pleuronectes > Pleuronectes platessa. The sequence goes on along the minus strand of NC_070644.1, from coordinate 15,184,495 downwards.
TGTTGTGAGAACAAGTCTTAACAATCGTGTTTTCCTCTCCCAGACACTGCTGGTATGAATGCCTTTGTTTCTGCGGCCACGGCATAATGGTTTCCCTTGCGATAGTGAAATACGATCTTGGGCCTGTGCAGCTTAGTGAATCATACATCATTCTACCGCACTCAACACGCAGTGCAACATAGCAAATCATCCAAGCTCACTCGGCCGGCACTGCACACAACTCGGGTAATAAAGACCTCTTGGCAGTCATGCTTAATACCTGCCAGTGAGAAATAGCTGAGAGGTTTTGGGTTGTTGTCACAACTCTGTGGCACATGGGCTTGCTTTTAGTCACTCAGGTCACTTTACTGCTCATGCAGTCATGCCATTCTTGCTCACATGTGATATTACGTATAGCCCTTTCAGCAGAACCCCATTTTTTACTGTGATCCATTTCACAGTAAACTTGATAGTTGGAACCTGTAATATGAGGGTTACAATAAACATAACACGAGCATGTTCAGCCAGTTTCATTTCACTGATTGATTAAAGACTGCTTATTCAATTGAATTTTTCAAACCAAAATCAAGACTACAGAACTGTATGAGCTGAAATTGTATGGCCATGTATGTGCTGACATGTTCTTCACATGTTTTGGACGCCTCAATAAGCTCCAGTAGACAATTAATAGTTCTAAAAAAGATTTGACTAGTAGAGATACTTTGCCTGAGGCAGGTTTGTGCCTCGGGCATGAAGAAATTCTAGGATGCAAATTGTATTACCCCCTTCCCTGCTGTGTTCTGCTAATGTTAGGTTACCTACTGCATAATTTTAGCTACCTTTCAGTTCATGATTGCTGTCTCTCTGCGTGATGTGTGGTCTGTTGTCTGTGTTTAGAGTCACACAAAAGAAGGGGTAGTGAAGGTCTGCAGTTGTATGGGTCTTCCTGTCTCCTGTTTATGGAGTTTTGGTGACTATTGAGATGAGAAAAATACACGTCTGACATGGGTGGAGGCTCCTCATGTAATTTGCGCTACTGTAGATTTGCCACTGCATCTATAACAAAGTTGTGTAAAAAGAATCTCCTGGTCCACATGAACCAGCGCCCTGTAGGTTTTAGTTCTAATCATCAATTGCCAACTTATTTTTCACCTTCAGTTCCATGTGAATATCATGAATGTTATTGATAAGATACAGGCCTGACAACACTGGGAGCCACTGACCTATATGTCCTGACGACAATAACCCCTTCCACTGTGGGCTGAGTTGTTTTGTTTTTTTCCGACACCCCTGTGTATGTGCACGCTGTGTGTTAGTGCAAGCTTGTGTGTGTGTGCAGTTTCCGAGAATGAGTTGTGTCAACAATTAAATTTAAACCGCATGGAGACAGAGATAATAGATGCCCCCCCCCCCCCCGCCCCCCTCCCCACATTGTCTGTGTTTTGTGAAATTCCACAACTGTACTTTTTGTGTCTACATGTATGTGCTTTGTGTTGAGGAGGTTCATAATGATGCCCTAATGTCTTTTTGTTTTTGCTTGTCTCTCATGTAAAGAGCTGTGTATGTCATCACTCTGACAGCGTGTTTTCACAGTTTACATTCTAAATGTAGGTCTGTACATTCTTTAAATGTCTAATCTGTGTTCATGTTCGCTGCTTGTATGAACATGTGTAGGTCTTGGGTATGTGAGACCAGCTCAGCCTTAAAACCTTAAAAATCTGTCTTGCTGTGGTCCTGCCCAAAGCCGGCAGTTTGCGTGATGTGATGCTATCAGGAGGTTAGAAGTCTGTTTGCTTTGGGAGCTCAAGGCTTCGCGGGCACGCACACACACACGGACACACACACACACACACACTTAAAGATACACACTCTTTCTTCTTCTCTCTTTCTCCTCTGTTACCCACAGAGTCTGATTAAAGTGAAAGTTTTCGCGGGTTGGGAATGGTCGCAGGCAGACCCCCCCCCCCCAAATCCACCCCATTCCACCCCTAGGGAGCAAAGAGGTAGAAAGCTGGAGAGGTCAGGCTACTTGGCCTGGGAAAAGCCTGAAAGAGCAAAGGGGGGAGTGCAGATGGATCAAGAGGGTAGATGAATTGATAGGAATTGGAAAGAAGAGAAGGACAGAGTACAGAGACGACCTATATGACAAACACGCACAGCAATAGTGGGTTAGAAAGGAAATAAAGAAAAAAGACTTGGGGTTGGTCCAGTGTACAGATCAGTATCAACAATGTAAAAGAAGAAATAGACGAATCGTAGCGAAATGCTTTAGTTCAGAGGTTGAGTTGAGTCGCTATAGAGAGACTTGAGATATAAATGGAATGGAAAATTAGACCCACACTAGGTATAAAAAAAAAAAAACTAAAAAAAAGCCCATGATGCGCAACTTGCGTCTTTCCCCATTTCCTCCTCCTCCTCCTCTTCCAGCCAAGGAAAGCCAGCATCTATGTTTCTCATAGGAACTGCACCCCAGCGTTTTTAACTCATGATGCGAAGGCTAAGACGAGTGTTCAGACTTCTGTATTCTAGTCTGTACTCTCTGGTGACCAGCCGAACTGCCTGTGGACCAAGTACAAACATACCAAACAATAAGTGAGAAAATCTTTGGTTCCTGCTAAACACCTGCCAGTAAATAGCCACCAAAACCTCCCCTGTGGCAGCTCCTACTGCTGTAGGTGTCTCTGGAACTGCGCGCTGCCTTAATATTGTGACACACTGTGTTACAGGCAACATTTATTCTCATCAAACAGCATTTCAGTGCTTAGTTATTGTAATGTCAACATATTTCAGTGAATCAGCGACTACCTGATATTAGTCTTTGCACTACTACTTTTGAATGCCAACCATTTCAGTCATCTCCTTCCTGAACATGCTGTGTAAACCTTCAGTCTGGATACTTGTTTGCAAGTGAGCCTTTAGAGTGCGTGGTTGCGGGTATGACTGGGTGTATGATGGTGTAGTATTAGTATGTACTACATATGGGTGTGGGTGTTTGTGGTTAAGGGTGTAGCCTTTTTTGCATGGGACACTGTTATCTAGGCAATGTCGGACCGTTAAAAGCGTGAGCGTGTGTGTGAGTGTGTGAGAAGCCGAGCTTTCAACACGTCCCACCGACTCAAACCCAAGCTGCGTCTCCATTAATGAATTAATGCAACAACCCAAGCCACCCATCGTCCTTCTTTGTTGCCGTGGGGGAAACCAGAGGTGACTGGAGTGCCCTGAGTACCTGTCTGTCTAGATGATCCCATGAATCTCCTAACACACACACACACACACACACACACAGGCCTCCTTGGACGCAGGGAGCCCTTTCTTTCTTTCTTTCCCTCCATTTTCCTGCTGTCTATTTTGGTCAACTGGTAGCCTGTTCCCACAGTGCTGCTGTTCCCATGGTTATCGCCGCGGAGATAGCGAATGGGGGTTGGGGTGGTGGTGGTGGTGGTGGTGGTGGTGGTGGTGGGCTTGACAGAGAGCGGGAGAGACAGCGTTGCTCTGTTCGAAGAGATAGAGGACTCTGTGGCTGTAGGGGAGGCGGGGGTGAGGTGGGCCGGGGGTGGAGCGGCCGAGGGGGGTGAATGAGGGGTATGGGGTTGAGTGTGTGTGTCGATGTGTGTGAGTGTGTGTGATGTGGAGCTCCCATGGACATCACAGGTGGCAGAGGAGTCAGAATAGGATTTGAAAGGACTAATGATCTTTAATTGAGTGTGACATTAGGAGATATCATATCTTCCATATCCTTAAAATGTCACTTGAAACACTCAATTGTATGTATTTGAAGATATGTGTTATATTAGAAATAGATTAGACATTCTTGCAGCTATAATTATCTATAAATACCAATGTAAGTACAGATATAAGGTCAACCTATTATGTTACCATATTTTGTTACCCACGCCCATGGGAGTCTTGTTCCTGAGGGTATGTACCACTTCCTGAGATCAAGAACGGAGGTGGGGTACAAAAAGAGAGGTGGCAAAGGAAGTGCAGGGGACGGGTTGGGGCCGAGGGCTGTTTTGAGGTTGGGGAGGGTAGCACAGCGAAAGGAGGGAGCAAGGGAGGGAGGGAGGGGTGCGGGTGAGAGTGCGGGGCTCAGAAAGAGGGACGGATTCAGTTCCCACACTTCTAATTACTGTGTCACTGGAGACTGAAAGGGGACTGCCCCTGGCCCTAGGGAATTTGCTGGGGCTGGTCGCAGAGAGGGAGCAGCGGTAGCGGAGGGGGGAGGGAGGGAGGGAGGGAGGGAGGGAAGGGAACCAAACAGGGGAGGGGAGAGGAGGAAGGGTGGAATTAAGAAGGGTGTATGACACAGGAACTCTCTCCATCCTCCTTTCTTTTGGTTTTACCTCATTGCATTCACACTAGAGGTGAACCCCTTCACCGGGAGTCCCCCTCCGCCTCCCCCTCCCCCACTGCTGCCCACAACCTCTCACCTCCGACCCACTTCTCCTTAACCCTCTATTACCCTCCTCCACCTCAGGCCTCCCTTTCCCTGCGGCCTTTGTTCGCCATCCCACCATCATGTACTTCTTCCTTTTTACCCCCCCCCCCCCCCTTCTAAATCTCTGCTTTTCTAATGTTGTGTCTCCTGTTGACATGAACATGGCTCCCTGAGACACTTTGAAGTGAGTTTAAACTCACTCACACACACACACACACACACACACACACACACACACACACACACACACACACAAACACACACAGATGCCTCCTTATCCTGCATCATTACTGCCACTTAACCCCCAAGCCCTCTCCCTCTTTTATTTGCCTTTATCTCCCCCTCCCATAGCCTGTCCACAGTGAGTTATGTGTGTGTGTCCTGATAATACCTGTGATGTCTGAGAGAGCTGCTCCACAATCTCACTGTGGTCTGAGTTTGAAGTTTGAAGCAGCAATGATGTATATCTGGTACAGAATGTCCCTCCCATCAGTTTTAGTCTGAGTAAAATCACATCTTCACACGGCTCACCATCCTTTGATCACCAGCTTTTACATCTTTTTCCATGTGTGTTTGTCATCAGACGAGAAGACTTGAGGGTTACTGTGCTTGCCTCAGTCCTAAAAGAATTACAGAACCTTCAGTGCATATGCATTTGTGTGTTTGAAACTTCATCACCGTGCTTATTCGTTTGCTGTGAATTCTTTGGACATTATCCTGCTGTATTATACAGCCCCTCCGAATAATTTCAGGAGAATTTCTGGAGTTCAGCACATGTCTGAAAGCAGCTTCCGTCCAATGATTTTCCCATTGGAATTCACCAAAATTAGAAACAGTATTTGTTTCACTTGGCTTCTGTTTGGGTTCCATATCCCACGTAAATCTCAAGCTGGGTAGCTAGAAATGTCTAGTTTTCCACAACAATGCAGCAGTTCAGGTTGAAATAACTTTAAAAGCACTTAGAAGTGGTGCTGGATAGTGAATTAAAAAGAGAGGAATGAGGTGCAACGTATTGGTTTCAGTGCTGTAACACTGAAAGGGAAATCACACGTTATGAAACAGTGTCTTCACAGAAGATCCCAGTCATTTTCACCATCATTTAACTTTGTGGTTTCTGCTTAAATCCCGTTGTGACAGTACACGATACACTACCATGTGTTTGCTGTTAAGGGGCTCACACATCTGGTCGTGCAAGCATTCAACTTTCAGACCAGTGGACAAACAGGCCAGCCTGCATGTCAAATGCTTTGCTGGTACCCCCCCCCCCCCCCCCCCCCCCCAGGACACCGACACCTTGTCTGTCAAGAAGCCATGTGGGAGAGTGACTCCCTTCCTGTTCTCTCAGGTTTTCAGGAGAGAACAGCCCAGACCAGCAGTAGCAGCCACTGTCAATATTTACGATCCTGGATGATTCACACTGTATTTCAATAACATTCCCTGCATGCCTGCGTGCCTCTACATCAGGAGGAGATGAGAAAGATGGAAAAATATGAGAAGAGGTGAAGATGGGGGCTTGGGTGGGGGGGGGTGCTGAATATGCACCAGCAGCGATAAACATTGAGCACAGGAATCTGCCGGTGGCTCTCCCATGACGAGGCTGTCCGTTTGTATTCGTGTACACATGTAGTTTAGTCTGATTCATGTTGAGTGCTTGGAATTTGTGTTTGGGCTGCGTGTGGGCGTAGTGACAGTTTGAGAACTGTTAGCGCATGTCGAGGAAAGCTCTGGATGTCGTAATATTGCGTTGAATGGGTGCAGTGAAGGCATGGGAAAAATGGGCATATTAAGACTGTTTTAGTGTGAAAGTGTGTTTAAACGTCACTCCTATGCCACAAACGGCAGCGAGACATTTGGAGCACCAGGTCTGACTCAAAAAAAGTGTGGACTGGGAGTTGTGTGTCTGCTCTGCATTTGAGGGAACCACTTGCCTTTTTTGCACAAACGACAGCAACACAAGATGAACCTTGTTAATAAATTGTGATAATAATCCCGAGTTCTAATTGGTTTCATGTATAGAACAACAAATACCCACGATTTTTATGATTTTCAGGCTCAAACCAGAGTGTGTACCTACTTTTTGTATTATACAATGTGTAGGGTTTTTCTGATTGTTTTTTTTTCAGCAAACTTGCTTATTTTCTTATTTTCTTGCAAAAAACTACAGTTTCCAACAATTTGTTTCTGAGACATGAGCTAATTTCATCAGTCTAACATCTTTAACATCTTCTTCAATTTCTTTTAAAAATGTATAAAGATTTCTTTAGATTCAGTTTGTTTTTATTTTATGTTTAGTGCTGTCCAGGCAAGTGGAGTAAACTGTTGTATAATTAATCTATGAATCATTTAATCTACAAAATGTCACAGTATCATTAAAAAGAATAATAATAGTATTATCATAAATCCCGTCATAATTTCCTGAAGCCAACATTATTGTGTCTAAATTAGATTATTATAATCATTATTGAAACTATAAGACCAATCGTTTTTTGGCTGATCTGCATTTCCTCTCATCGACCAGTTGCAATTGCTCGAGGCTAAATCTTTAATACTTAGCTTTCAGTTGTGATATCCCAACCCTGACATTCAAGATAAATAATACTTCAGTTGAAAAACACCTTAGGGTAAATGCTGAAAGTCATGTGCCATCAATCACAATGTCCCCAGAACCTGTTTACTCTGGTGGTTTTAATTTTAACACATAAAAAGCAACATCTCAATAGAGGCTGGCTTGTGGTTTAATCCAGCTTTTTATGCTTTTTACATGAGCTGTTTTTATCCCACTTCAAAACCCCATTGCCCAGTGAACACTATTGTCAACGGATCTTTTCAGCATGCTGTTTTCCTGAGCTGTTTGGCTTAGGCTGGCCCCAGATATCTGGTGTCTGAAGAGAGAAAGAGAGGGAGAGAGAGAAAAAAAGAGTACTTGGAGATGGAAAGAGAGAAAGAAAGAGGTTAGAGGTGAGAGACAACCAGAGAGAAGGAGAGCCGGAGATTGAAGGGAAACTGCAAGGGGGTAGAGGGAGGGAGCTTCAAGCAAGACGTTTAACAAGAGAGGAGACATGGGTTTAACTGGAGAGACGGAGAGATAGGGGTTGAGGTTGGGGGTTGAAGGTTGAGTGGGTAAAAAACAGAATTAACAGACTGTGCCGAGCCAAGGGAAAGCATTAGTGCTGTTTGTGTGACCGCTAGACTGTTATCTGCTGGACTCGAGACTATTATCTTCTTCATTACCGGGTTTTAGTGAGCTCCAATAAAGAGGGAGTAATCTAGCGAGGGAGAGAGGGAAGAATAGGCAGAAACGTTGGGAGCGAGTGGAGGGTGAGAAAACGGTCGGAAAGGGGAAATCAGAGTTGACAAGAGGAAGAAACAAAGAGAGCTTGAGCAAGAATTAAAGAGAAAGAGGGCGAGGAAGCTCGCGATGCATGAAATTAGAAATGTTTCTCTACATATCGTGAAGCACATAAAACAGTCTCATATGTGAAGAGATTGTCTATTTTAGCTTAAAGAAAAGAAGCACACTGGCTTTGATAAACCTAAATAAATGTAGCACCTTTCAAAATAAAATCTATAACCAAAAACAAGATGCAGTAAAAGTATGAGTAACACAAAATATAGTTTTGAAATATCTTCCTCACTCATCCCTATTGCTTTCCTACACAGTAAGTATCGGAGTATCTGCACAAACTTGCACTCGCCAGAAAACTTTCACTTTCAAAACACATCTGGATGATTTATTTCCATATGAAAACCAGGAAGGAAATTGTATGACGGCTTCAGTTTGTGTTTCATGCAGGTGAAATTAGTGACTCATGACTCAGGGAAAGGGTGAGTGAGAAAGTAGCATGTGAGTTTATACATCTGCTCCATGCCTTTTGTGGTATGTGCGTGTGTTTGTGCATGTGTGCGAGTGAGGGTGAGTCAGAGGAAGGTGTGTGTGATGTCAAGCCCAGACAGGCTCAGCTGTGGTCCAAGTTCAGGTTGCTGTCAGGTGGTAGTGGTTAGTTAACACAGTTGGCAATTACCTCAGCCTCATGGGCTGAGACACTGGCCAGACACCCTCAGGGTACTGTGGGAAAGTACATTTACTGGGTCAAAGCAGCATTTCTTTCATGGTAGGTCCTGCTACAGCAGCAGAGAGTTGATCCTATTCAAGGTATGTTACACAGTATTTACAGGAATGATTTTATTTTACAAAGAATAGAGTGAAAAATCCCCAAATGTCATAATAAGCTGCAGCACATTGTCCATGCAAGTGCAAGCATAATAGTAATATAATAAAAACATTTACCTGTATGTTGAAGTAGTACCATGCTCATCTTTTATTGACTCAATGCATTTATGGATCCTGACTTTCTAGGGACTTTATACCAAGGCGCCAAGCGGAGAAAGTCCGCAGATAATTCTAACCCTCTCACTCGGACGTTAGAAAATATGGAGGATCTGCAGAGTTCAGTGAACGTCTGAAAGTTTGTGATTCATATCTATTTTTCAGAAGCAACTTTATTAATTAGGAGCCATGATCATTCAGTTAAAACATTTGATTTTGTGACTCAACTCTTTGGATACTGGTTACCAACTATGGTATTCAGGCTTATTTTTTACAGTAAAACATTGCCATTCTCTTCTCCTTTCACCCCATAAAACATTATTTTTTTGCATTAAATTATGATCTATCAGGTCAAGGTGGCCAATCACTTCTAGAAGACATTTAAAAAACAGAATGACTGAGGCTGTGTGTGAAAGCAGAGGATAAAGTCAGTGCTAACAGCTTGTTGGCTTCTCTTTACTCGTCATTACTATGGTTGTGGGGGGGTGCTGATTCCAGTTCAGCACACCATCCCATTTACATTGGAGTCGGAACCTACATTATTTCACAGTGGCCTAAAATATTATATGTGCCCAACAGAATGACAGGGAAGCAAGAGACGGCAAAACCTCCCAGACACGGAACGATGGGAGAAAAAACACAGAATCTCTACAATTTGCATTTCAGTTTTCTTGTCATTGGAAGGGCTGCTGTCATTTCTTTTCTTATACGCTGTGTATATGTTTTAGACCACAACCTTCTTAGACATTAGAATTAAGTATCTGCTACCTTTACTTGGAGTTGGGATTCACGTCGAGTAGGAAAAGACCAGAATTTCAAGGGAAACGACGACGCAGCTCTTGCTCTTCTTCTCTGTTCCCACGCTGCCCCTTACCTGACTTACCACAATTTGAATCAAATTACCAGTGCCCAATTGGCTGCTCCAGCCATGTGACCTACATCGGCCCTAAAACATTTTCCCATGGGAGCAGCCTACAGGGCCAATGCACTGTGTGTGTGTGTGTGTGTGTGTGTGTGTGTGTGTGTGTGTGTGTGTGTGTGTGTGTGTGTGTGTGTGTGTGTGTGTGTGTGTGTGTGTGTGTGTGTGTGTGTGTGTGTGTGTGTGTGTGTGTGTGTGTGTGTGTGTGTGTGTTTGAGCACATTAGGGAAAAATCTCCCACCACCCCCCCTCCCCTCCCACTCTTTCCTACCTCCTTTCCACTATCCCCCTGTCTCTCCTCTTTTTTCCACCACCTCCCATCCTTTGAAACACAGTATCACACTTTAGATAGCCTTTGTTGTCGGCAAGGAGCATTCTTTCTCTGGCTCGGCCACACGGAGTGTGAGAATGCAGGAGGTTCCCTGAAAAACACAGAGGGGGAACAAAGGGCAGACAGAGTGAGGAAATAAATCCATGTAGCAACCGCCTGAAACGTGTGTAGGGTTGAATGAAAATAAAAGTAATGTGATATTTATTTGTTCTTGCGTTAAATTGGGTTGAATTTTGATCTCAAGGCTTTTCTGTGTGGTTTGATTACAATGAAAATGCCCCCTTAAAGCTTTTGAAACACAATTTTTGTGCAGTGCCATGAGGAGACGCTCAAGAGTTGCAGTCAGAGGGGAGATGCACTTCAATAACATGTTTAAGACACAATCTGTAACATGGCCGTGTTTACCGATTGCAGGTTAGTCAAGCTGACCGTCCTGCACAGATAACAGGGAGTGAAGCTACATGATGTTCCTCATTATGATAACAAACACAATATTTTGTCCTGTGCAAACATGCCGCTTAAAAAAATGTTAAGGGTGCTTTCAGTCTACTGAGGCCGACCTGCAGAGAAGGCACCTGTGTACGTTTGAGGTTTGTGTAGTAGCTATGAAAAAAAAGCATGCCTTGAAATGTTTGCACTGATGTGATGCTGTTGAAAAACAGTCTTCCAGTAGTGTTCTGTAGAGAATCAAAAACAGAGCAAATGTCCCCAAAATCATCTGGTCCAACCCAGTTTCCAGTTTTCAATGAAGGCACAGAATGACCATCTGTATTCAATCAAACATAACTCCTCACCTCCAGGCTCATTTTGACACATCCATTAATGCACTTCAACCAGTGTGTGTGTGTCCTCAAATATGTTCATGTCATTAGGACCTGTGCTATGTCGCTGAGACATTTCCCATACAGTCCTTTATTGCAGTTAAGCTTATGCAGTGTATTTCTCTTATAGATCTCTGCTCATCTAAATCCCGGTGTTTTGATCAATTGCAGATAGAATTATTTACATCCATGTTGCGTGTGTGTGCGAGGCCGTGTGCATGTGTGCCTGCCTGTCTGTCCGTGACTTGAGAGTTCAGAGCAGGTTCTGGCTTGCTCAACTCTGGGAAACTTTGAGCTGAGCAAATAGCTGGGTCTGTTTTCCTGGCTGCAGCCACACACTTGTATGTGTGAGCCATGTGTATGTGCTGTGAGCATTTGCAAGCATGTGGTTTATGTGCACTGCAGAGTAACCTGTGTGAATTTTGCAGTGTGTTGTCTGTGAATTGTGTGTGTGTGTGTGTGTGTGGGGGGGTGTGTGTGTGTGTGTATGCATGTTAACTGTGAGTGTGTGAGAGAGATTAAGTTCAAATACAAAGAGCAGAAAACAGAATGTACTGAGGGACCGATGGGCTTCATTCCCACAGACAAGACAGGAGATGACACCTCTGCTATTCCCACACCTCCACTGTCTAGCAGCTTACTCCGATCCTGACCTCAGTCACCACCGAGGCAAACACTGCTCTGCATGTGCACACAGAGGAGACAATATCATTTTGCACTGGGTGGGTCACCGGGTGTATGCTCCCGATCCACAGTCTTCATTAAACATTTTCCGAATAAAGAGGCGAACTGGCTCTAGGTGAGCTTAAAGCTTTTGTGAGGTCTGCGAGCCCGCTCTGATTTACAGCCCACCTCTAAGTGGAATGCTGTTTGCTGGGTGGAGCTCAGGTGTGTTGACAAGGCTTTTAGCACTGACATGCTGTCAGGATGGCTTACAGACGAGTGTGTGTTTGCGTGTTAGGGGCCGGCAAACAAGGGGTCACTAATGTCCCACCGGAGAAACCTTTTACTGTGGAGAAGGATGGGACGGCATGGACATGTGAAAGCTACTGAGGCGTAAACGCTGCCTCCACACACACACACTCACACACTGATCTGATCTCTCTGTAACACTTAGGCCCCTTGACACCGAAGCAACAACTGGGGAAAATGTCTGTTTGCCATCAGTCGGAAGTTAGCAGGTCCTGCTTTCCATCAGGTTTTTACACAGGTCCAACACTTTCAGACTTAAACAGGTGTCCTGCAGCTACCACAGCATTACTGAAGTAAAGTAGTTTCATACACATTGCTGGTATATAACAGAGGGATTTTAAAACGTTTGCATGCTACAACCTTTTTGAAAATATTCTAATAATATTCTAGTTTGAGTCAAGTTTGGTCGTGTAGTCTGGCTTTCATCTCTCCGGCTTGACTTGGGTTTGGTCCAAAAAAACGAATGCCTGTCGGTTTTACAACAATAAGGAAATGGAACAAGTTATTGTTATATGTAGTGAAGTGTGCCAAAAGACTTTGCTTACTAAAGCTTTGGATCAAAGCTGTTACATGTTCTCTCCAAATTACAATATAAAAGTTTTACCGTTTTCTTTTTGTCGAACACTATTTAGTACCTTTTCTTAGAGATGGAGCTAGTTTGTGTTATTGCTAGAATTACAAATCAAGGCACAACCTTATTTGAATGTGTTTTTTGCCTATTAGAAAATAAACCTTCACATGTCCCAGTTGTTGTTTCAAAACCATGGTAGTACATTAAAGAGAAAATTCCTAAAGATCAGCCTTTCCTCGAGGCTCTCTTGTGGAATGAAAGCTGTTGAAAACATTTATTTTAACCTTGCTTCTAATGACTGTTCTCTTCTCTTTGTCCAGGCGTGTAACAGTGATCAGTATGCGGCAGTGCCCAGAGAAGACATGGTCAGGATGCTTAAACAGAAAGGTCAGCGACACACCTCAACTCTCTCAGTAATATGGGAAGGGGCTTTATTTTTACTGGGCTCCAGATGTTACAGCATAGAAAACATGAGGACACATCTACATGCAATTACTCCAGCTGTTAGCGTGTCCGTCTCACTCCATTTTCGAGAAGTCACTCAATTGCCATGTTTTGCCTGCAGGATTTCTGCAGGACCAGGACACTGAACACACACAACAGACGTCCCATCAACAGGAAGAGGAGAAGCTTGGTGACATCTTGACCCCCTGCATGACCCCTGAACCCCCCAGGTATGCTCTTCAGTGTCGATGGGCCCCCCTCTCTGGGCTGGATCCCGACACCCTGACCTTTCCCGGGGGGGCGCCCATACAGCTCCACGCCGTGCCCCCTGCCCTCCTGCCGAGGATACCGCTCTTCTACGTCTGCACCAGATGTGGCAAGGTGTTCTGGGAAGGCTCTCACTTCGGCCGCGTCCTCTCCATGTTTCAGGAGGTCTTACATGTAGCAGATGAGGACACTGATGCAGTTGCAGCGGCACAACTGAGCTGACTGACACGGAGCTCATGCGGTTTACCAAAAAAACATCCAGAATAATACACATACCACCAATTCAGTTGCCTCGTAGATTACAGTAGTTCTGTTAAGTTGTAGTTCGGATTAACTTGATATCATAATAATAATAAAAGACGCATCAAGAAAAGAGATTTAGTCCGATGTTTCAACTGCAGCTTGAGATTTGTATCGCGCATTGTTCTGAGAAATTATATAAATCCTCAGAAGTCCTACCTCCTCTTAGCAATCAGGTACTGCCACAGTTCTCCGAAAAGTCTCTTCCACACCTCAATGTTCCTTATGATAAGTGCGTAGGCAGAGCCGACACACCCGAGGTAGAAGAATTAACACCCACACACTTGCTCCATAAAGAACCTTGAATTCAACGTTACAGTCGGTTGGACTGAAATGTTGCATTAAATGACTCAACTGAAGCTAAAACCTGACGTACAAAGAAATAATAGGTTAATCATTATCATTATTTGCCTTTATGGATGAGCGGTTATTTGACACACCTGTTGTCGTCCCAAGCCTTTCTTCCATAGTGTTTATTTTAATGTGCACATTGTGTTTTAAATCAGTTGTGTTTCTGATCTTAAATTCACTGATCCAAAGACGGGTCGTGTTCCGATTTGTTTTTTTATTGTATTCATTATTGTAACCTCGTGAATTGTCATTCACGGTTTGAATCGGATTGAGACAATTTCTCTGATTTTTTTTTAAGTTTGTTCAAATCAAGAGTTTCAATAACTTTGTTTTTAATGAAACAGTTTTGACTTTTTCATATTTTGCAGTCCGCTACTGTACACGTTCATTCTCTATGATAACATTTGTATATATTTTTGTATTATTTAGGTGAAAAGTATGTGTTAATAAACAAGAGTTTTCATCTAAATTATTCATCTGTGAGGAGTCCCCATCATTTTCAGGTATTTTTATTATCTTAGAAAACGGGTGGTAAAGCAGTGGATCCCCCGGTGGATTCAACATAAGCGAGTGTGGGGGGGTTCATGACGCTTCTAACACGCGAAAGACACAAAAATAAAACAAATAAAACAAATATCTCCTGGTGAAAAATCAAAGAAGACACCGACGACGAGGACAAGAGAGTTTCTGGTGACAAGAGCTGGAGCTATGATGTCACTTCCTGTCTCTGCCTGCTGCACTCGGGTGCTCGAGCTCTCTCCTGAATAATGCAGAGGATTTGATGCTGTTGTGAGCGCGTCTGTGCAGAGAACCTCCCGCTGTGTTGTGCATGTGTGAAAGGTGAACTCTGGGTAAACCCTGTAGCCAATTCTCCAGATTTTACCCTGAGGTCATGTCTGAAAACGGCTTAACTGACAGTGGAGGGGTTTTCTCCCTCGAAGCCTCCCGAGCTGACGGGTCAGAGAGTAACCTAACACATGCACCACCTGAAACCATTCGTACTTTCTCATACTCCCCTCTCCTATGTTCACAAATCCCCCGTTGGATTTTGTGTAATAGCAGGAAAATGCAATTGCCCAAAAGGGTTTTAACTCATCTTATGTGGAAAATTCTGCAATTAAAGATTTTCCGGCGTTTTGTCGAAGCTCCAGCGAAGGGCTGAGTTTGAATCTTTTTACACTCATAAAAGAAGCTCTAACCAAAGCCAGATGTGCAGCTTACTTTATTGATCACTAAACTAGCATCAAAAAAGCCACAGTCGTTTCCAGAGACAGGTCATACTGTGAATCACCGACGTAAATGTGTTTTCTCTCACCGCGTTTGAAGCAGCGGCTGCAGATTTTAAATCACAGGACGATAAAAACATCTGCTCTTGTCTAATCTCTGAGCCTTTTTAAATGCATTGCAAAAAAAAAGGTTTTAAGTTACAAGTAGAAAATTAGCAGGGGTTTTGAGCTTTTTGTTGAAGCCAGTAATGTGACCCCCCCCCCCCCCCCCCCCCCCCATAATGCAGTTATCTGTACGTACATTATACGTATCGTCACTTGTTAAGAACAATGATGCAAAAGTGGGCTTCTCTCGCTGTGAAAATGAACTTCACAGCTCATTGTGTGAGTGATGGGCGAGCTGTTGGACCTGTTTGAATCTAGTGGCCGTCACTCCGACGAGAAAGTGTCTCGGACAAAGATCACGTGGATTAGTTGTGTCTCAGACGGGATTTGGGACCTATTTTCTAAAGCTCAGCATCCTCTAATGAAATGAGAGGTTTATTAACAATCTTTTAGTTTGAATGTTTAAAGGATGTTTGTTGAATTTATTTATTTGACCAATTATGTCATATATTGTGTGAACTGGGATTGTCTGCAGCGTCCTGCGACCATCAAAGGATGTCATTGATTGATGGATGTTAATAAAACCATTTACTAATGCGTTATTTTACGCTGTAAATGTGAAAAGTTGTTAATAACACAATTAGAAGAAGAAGAAAACTTAATTACAATAGCATTTATGGTTGTGAAGTGCTTATGAATGGATTGTGGTGTAGATTCTCTGAAGAGAGAGTCATTTGAATGGTTCCCTGGTGGGGTTTTCATTTGAAACACTGTAGATCTGGGCAGCATGGTGCAAGGAACCACACTGTCTATATGGTCCCCATGATATATTTAAAAGACAAAGAAAGTTCGAGGGTATTTGCCATTACAACCACCCAGAGGTTTTATTACCATTGATTAATTATAAACCTGTTCAAACCCAAAATGTGAACTACTTAAAAGTGACATAACTGTATTATTGGAATAACTAACTGTGATGGTATTTATCTGTATACACTGCTTAAGCCACCAACCATGAACATGTACATTCATTCTTGTCGTTACTCCTCATTCAAGGAGTATGTGTAACGAACACTGATTTCCAGCTCTTCCAGTTTCAAATGGTCTCACGTTCGACTGTCAGCTTTGAGAAAAAGTTTGCTGATCCCCCGGATGCGTAAAAAGTATGTGAAATCAACCTGTCTGATTCTCATCCACAGGGGAAAAGAGCTCCACAAAATGAGCGTTGAAAAAGACGCCTGTGGTTTTAGTTGACTCTGATAATGTCGTCGTATTCATCATCACCCTCCTTTATTTAGCTTGAACATCCATCCAGGAGGGCAGAGACATGTTGGCATGTTGCCATGCATGTTTCATTTATTTTTTTTGTAGCAGACCGTGTAACAACTACAGTAACATTAAGCTCCTCATGAGTATTTTTTTATTGCTATGAATGAAGCCGAAACCCAAACTCCCCAAATAAGCCCCTCAGTGTGCGCCCTGTCCCGTCCTCGTCCGGGTGGTCGCAGCCCCTGCCTCTGTGCAGAGCGCGAGATTTCTGCTGCAGCACCGTGTTATTTGATCCTTGCTCTTTCTTTGCTGGGAAGAAAAGCTCGCCTCTTTCCCACGCTCTGAGGACACGTGGTGCCCGGAATGAATTGGATTCATAAGCCCCTCCCTCCCGGTAAACGTCACCCACCTCTCTCTCTCTCTCTCTTTCTCACTCACTCGCTCTCTGTCTCTCTTTCCCTGTCTCTCACACACTCACAATCCGAGTTCAGTCCAATATGCTCCCGGGCAGGAAAGTTAAAGCACAGTATTGCCAAATCGTAATGATGAATCGACATATTTACTTGACATCTCCACATTTATTTCCCTCGTGCGTTCTCCTCTCCAGCGACGTGCTCTTACACGAAAACATCCCGGGACGCGACGGGACGGGACGGGGGGCTCCTCCTGCCTTGTCTGGCCCCGGCTGCCCCGGGTCTCGGCGCCAAAAACCGGTCCCTGCGCACCGACTGAGCTCACAAGAATCTGTCTTCTTTCTCTGTCACTAAATAAAACCACACGTCGTATTTATCAATACACTGCAGCAGAGGGGAGATATGGCTGCATAAATACAACCAGAATAGACTGGGATTATCCGTGTATTACTTGACAACTTCCCATTTTGGAGTTGGAGGAGAGCCTGGCTGTTCCCATTGAGGGGATTGGCGTGCGTATTTACGCACAAACGGAATGCGCGTTTTTTTTGTTAGAAATTGAACTTTTCTGTTTCTCTGATATATATAATGATATTAACAATCAAAGGATATTCAGATAGTCAAAGTAGGCTATTCTTTATTTTACATCTTATATCTTATATCTTATATCTTAAATCGTATACCTACACCTAATCTCAACGATTGTATCTGGTCTTTGATTCTTTTCAGACAAACTTCAGCCACACTTTTGTGTGTGTGTGTGTTTGTGTGTGTTTATGTATGTGTGTGTGTGTGTGTGTGTGTGTGTGTGTGTGTGTGTGTGTGTGTGTGTGTGTGTGTGTGTGTGTGTGTGTGTGTGTGTGTGTGTGTGTGTGTGGTGTAGGGGCATTTGCTCTCTCTCAAGAGGGAGAGGAGCACAAATGCCACAGAGTTTGGGGAAGAAACTCATCCAAAAGCAGAAACTGTTGGCTCCTGCGGTCTGTGCAAATGTTTCCCAAGTGTCCAGATGCTCTGCAGCCAAAGCTCTGAGAGTGGACAGATGTTCCTAATTTTCCAGAAGGTCTTTTGCACCATTCAGTAACTCTCAGAAATAACCACACACACTGACACATAATTTACACAATAATAAACCACACTGATCCAATCAAGTCTGAAAGTAACCATAACCTTTGTATGGTTTCATAGGCGTATGTGAACGTTTTGAACGGCCCAGATGCAGTTCACAACCGTGTGCTCTTTTACATGAAGAGCAAGGAACACACATCTGTTATGGCGGCCAACGTATTCACCACATATCTACGGATGACTCAGAGACACCGTCTTTGTTTTGGAGCATTTGCAGCTGTGGGCCACTTGACGCAGAGGAACAAACAAAATCGGAGTCACACAGTCACACAGTCACCTGCAGTTAACATTTTAAACAGATGCAGTCAGCCCCACAAAGTGTTGTTGGACTTTTTGTCCATCCTTTAATTCTCCTTTGAACAGGTCCTATAATCATATGGGACACCTTTAAACATGGCTCAGGCCAAAGTTAGTTTTATTTACATAAACTAGACACAGTTTACAAAAAAGGAAAATGCTCCAAGGCTCCACTATATCCTGTAATTGATAGTAATGGATCCAAAACCATCCAGTTTGACCTTTTGAAAAAACACTGATCAGTTTGATCGGTGCAGTTTGATTGATTGATGAGGTGCTGTGACATAAAGAAATAATGGATGAGCTGCGTCACTTTGGGCTTTAAACAACTGGAACACCAGAAAAAAAGCGACGATTATGATGTACGAGATATTGTGTCATTTTTACAGCTCATGTCTAGTTACTTTAGCACATGTGGCCACATCACTTGGAGCAAAAAGTGGTTCCCAGACGAAAGCATTTGACTTTTGTCTTCTGGTGCCAACGGATCCAGACAGTTTATAACGCTCTCCTAAATCTGCACCTAAAGAGTGAACCTGATTTTATCTTCACTTCTGCTTCAGCCGTTTTCTCAGTCATATCATTAAAATTAAGTCAAATATTCTGTTAACTTCGTGGGAGCTCTGCCGCCGTTTCTCCCACGCTGACGCGCAGGCCCCCCGACGCACGGTTTTCACACTCGCATGCAGGAAGATGCGACCACAGACCTGCGCAAAATGCAGCTGAGACTGTGGGAAGAGAGGACAGTGTGAAAGCCGCCGGAGCGAGGAGCGGTTTTGCAAAGTGTTACACGCAGATGCACAGGCGCAGCTGACGGCTCCATACGAGGGAGGCTGACATACATGTACCTGGTGCATGTGGTTTGCACACATTTCAGCTTCTCGCTGCTTCTCCTTCGCTGTCACTTTCACATGCATTCTTCTCTGTGTAGCTGTCTATCTGTCTATCTATCTATATCTATCAACACCTCTCTCTCACACACACACACACACTCACACACACACACACACACACACACACACACACACTCGCTCTCACACACACACACAGGCGCCCAGTTCCCACGGTGGTGGGGGCAGCTGAGCTTCGTGTCAATCTGCGCATAGCGTCACCTCTTTTCACTTGCAAAAAGGAAGTAGCGCAGGGCTTTTGTTATTTGAAGTCCCACCATAGTCATTCAAAAAACAACTGGAATATATACACAGTTTATGATTTAAACAACCTCCTCCGAGGTGTTTCTTTATGGAGCGGTGCGACTCAAAGACTCCCGGCCCGTTTGGAGGGTTTTTATGATTATTATCTTACCATTTGTTTCAGTTGACGTTTTAGATGATGTAACTATTTAAACTTTAAATGCACCTATAGCCTGTAGGTTGAGAATATGGATTTTTCTGTTTTATTTCATATTTGAGCACAAGTTAAGCCAGATGTTCACAGGAAGTCATTCCGCTGGATTGGGTAACATAAGCAGCAGCACACAGCTGTAAACCATACCCTCTCCTGGATAGTGTGTCACAGTAACCTGTCACCTTTTCTGCCCCCGTGTCACATGAAAGAGTGTGAATGAGTCCACATGTTTTTCACTTTCAAAAGAGACTTATGATCAAATTCGGAAAAAATTCTCGAACCAATAGTAAGAAGTTATTTTCTTAAGATGTGAACTTCTACTTAAGTGAAATGTACTTATTGTATCAGTCAAAAGAACAGTGAAAACTTCAAAATGTCCCATTTGGATTTGTGCGTAAAATGTGCCATCGTGTTTCAGCATATATGATTTTCTGAACCAAGTGTCCATTTTGGTTCATTTCTCAGCCACGTTTACGCTGTGCACATGCCGAGCGAGCTCCTCTGATGCCAGGGAACATGTCCATCGCAGCCTCGGACATCGGACTGGACTTTTTCCTTCAAGAACTTTGTTGAGGTTGAATCCACTGGACGATCCTTCCCATGCACCTTCTTCCCTCAGCGGTTTACAGCCCTGACAGCACCGATGCCTTCTGGCTTTGAGTCCACATCCTGGGGTCGGCTACAGGAGATCCGATACAGAGCTCACCATAACACTGCTGCGGGCGACTTGTTTAGAATTTCTGCAGTTACGCTTGGCTCCCCCCTTCCCCCCTCCATCAGAAGAAATCACGCCCCTTCCTGCAGATTCACAGGGAGCTGGTCCCTCCCACTAACCAAGCCGGCAGCCTATAACCTCCCCGGCTTTCCGCCCATTCCTCCACAGTTGATTCTTTGAGAAGGTATTGTCATGCATATAAAGGACGCGTAAAATATTCCCCCAGAGCGCAGAGCAGGGCAGAGACTCGCGGATCGCACGCAGGACACAGACCTGGGCCACACGGTGGATTTCTATCGCTTTCGTCGCCACGGACCCGTCCATCTGTCACAGGTAAGGCAAACATCCGCTGCGGACTACACTTCCAGACATGTTTAATGGCAAAAATCAAGCAGTGTGTGCGTGCGTAAAACGTGCGCTCGGAGTGCTCCTCTCTCGCGCTTGGATGTAGCGGAATGCGAGGTCTCTCCTGCGGTCTGTAGGTGTGGACTCGGGATTCATGTGGACCTTTCTTGTCTTTTCTTGTCTTTCCCAGACGCCCTGGCCACACGAGCAGCGACATATTGCCTGGACGTGTAGCCAGGAAACAGGTGGGAACGTTTAAGGAAAACCTGTGGAGACCCGGTAACGAGGAGGCTGCCCTGTGGAGATCCTACTTCCAGTTTCCCCTCAGTGAAGACGGAGGTGTCGGTCTTCTCCATCCCCTGCGATAGGCGACCTGCTGCTGCTACAGAAGGGAAACTTCACCTAGAGACCCTGGACCTCTTGAGACCCTTAATGCTTTAGGGATTTATAGGATCTCTCACTTTATTTACCTTTTTGCACACCGAGTGTGTTATTTTCTCTATTGTCCTTTTTGGGATATATACAGTGAGCATTTTTTATCTTTAAGTACCTTAAAGTGCCTTAATAACTGGTTGTAGTCCAGTGTAACTGTGGCATTTTACCAGACCAGAGACGCTCAGCAGGGAGAAGACGTTCCTATCAGCTTTAGAGCTCCGGGCAGGATTACTGGTTCCCCCACCATCCAGCGCGCTGCAACCATGAGCCAGGCGGAGGTGTCGACGTGCTCCGCGCCGCAGAGGGTTTTCCAGGAGGCGGTGAAGAAGGGCAACACCAAGGAGCTGCACTCGTTGCTGCAGAACATGACGAACTGCGAGTTCAACGTCAACTCCTTCGGGCCGGAGGGACAGACGGCCCTGCACCAGTCCGTCATAGACGGCAACCTGGAGCTGGTAAAACTGCTGGTGAAGTTTGGCGCAGACATCCGACTGGCCAACAGGGAAGGGTGGAGCGCTTTACACATCGCCGCCTTCGGGGGCCACCAAGACATTGTGCTATACCTCATCACCAAGGCCAAGTACTCCTCTGGCGCCCGGTGATCTGTCTCAGCTGTCAGGTAAAAAAAAAGAAAAGGATAAGACAAATAACAGAACAACAGCAACAATAAGTGGGGGGGAAATCAGACTGCAACACATGCGGGAAAGCCAGGCTCTTTTTCTGAAAGCGTTCAAAACTGCCATTATCTACATAGTTGTGCCAAATTATATATATATTCATATATAAAAGGAAATGCATAAACAGGCCTGCACAATAACCCTCCCTCTCACTGTAAACCAAACGGGGCCCTCTCTGCACCTTTGAGTGAAGCCACCACATGGTTCACACACACACACGCGCACACACACAGCGCCTCAGCACGAATCTTTAACAAAAAAAAGAAAAACGCCACTTCGGTGAGTTTGTTGGTACTAAAGCTTTCCTCTTGAATGTGTCTACTATAGATCGCGTGGTCCACTAGAGGAGCAGCCTGTGTGTGTGTGTGGTTGTGTGTGTTGGGACTCAGGAGTGCAGATGGCCCAGTTTTTTCTCCTCTATCCATGACCTCCCATCCTCAGTACAGTTGAATAGTTTCTTTGTGGGGGGAGGGGGGGGGGG
This sequence comes from Pleuronectes platessa, assembly GCF_947347685.1. Lineage (NCBI taxonomy): Eukaryota > Metazoa > Chordata > Actinopteri > Pleuronectiformes > Pleuronectidae > Pleuronectes > Pleuronectes platessa. The sequence goes on along the minus strand of NC_070644.1, from coordinate 15,162,340 downwards.
GGGTGGGGTGCACAGATTTGACCTGTTGCCCCTCATGCATTGTTCACTTGTAAAAAATCCTCTTTTTCTAAGTTATTTGATATGAAACACGGCACTTGATGCTACATGGCTGCATGCTGGAATATCTGAAAGGGAAGACACATGAGCAAGAGAAGAAGGGTTGCCCTCTGTTGGCTACCAGAGGCCTATATTTCTTTAATGAATCAATTTTTATTTTATTTTTTAACTCAAAGAGCGGCATTATGGCTATCCAACACGCTTTCCGGATGTGTAATCATGATGTAACAACAACTGGCTTCATCGATGTTGTGAAGTACTGTACACAATAGCTTTACTATTATTATTTTTTAATTTCTTTTAATGAGAAAAAGAAAGAGACAGTAGCTGAGTGCACTGGGCCTCCTCTGCCGTGCTGGCGTCCAACTCTTTCCTGGCCAGTGCGACCACTTTGCCAATGGTCACTGTGTTACTAAAAAGAAAAACCGCTGCTTTCGCTTTGTATCAAAAGAAAAAGAAAGAAAGAAAGAAAGAGTCGCATTTGGAATTCACTTTATAATCTCCTCTCAGTATTTTATTAACATCCTAGTCATCACTGTGAAAGCAGGCTGGGTTATTATATTTTTTTTCTATTTATGAAGGTACATTGAGAAGATGCATTTTTGAATATGTTGTGGTTCTTCTTTTAAAAAATACAAACAAAAATCTATGAGTGTAAGAATATCTAAGGGTGACTCAAGCTGCTTCAGACTCGTAGTATATAAACTGTCCCGTGTGGAGGTAACCTTGCCACCCTCACCCTCCTGACCCACCACCACCATCCCCCCAGAAACCCAACTCCCCCCCCCCCCCCCTCTAGCCCGTTGACCCTCCAGAAGACTTTCTCCACCCCCCTCCTCCCATTTAAAGGACTTTGTTTGGTTGCCTTTTGCCAGCTACCTCGACTTATAAAGTATTCTCAAGTTGTTCAGCTGTCTCACCACTCTGCCACGTCGTTTTGGAGTCTGAAGAGATTCACTATTTGTTTGTGATCATCCACATGCCAGTATGTTTTGTTTTGTTTTTGCTATGAAGCCTGACAGACAAATGGACTCCAGAAGATGCAATGAACCCATCCCTGCATCCTCAGTCGGGACAGTTTTTATTTTACACTACAACCAAACCAATTCTCAAAAGCAAAGCGTGATTTTCTGCAAAGGAGTCTGTGGTTTCTCTCTCTCTCTCTCTCTCTCTCTCTCTCTCTCTCTCTCTCTCTCTCTCTCTCTCTCTCTCTCTCTCTCTCTCTCTCTCTGTCTGTTGCGTTATTGTACCCTATAAACCTCCACCTCTCTGTCTCTTTCAATGTCTCCATCAGCCTGTTTGGTCTTGTTTTTAATTTTATTTTCAGTCATACAAAAAAATGGAATTGTATCGCATGACTTATAAATGCAGGGAGTTTTATTGCACAAAAAAATGCGGAGCCTTGCGCGCCCCCAGTGTTTGTACGGGGTAACTGCAGGAGCCAAGGCTTTGGAATAGTTACTACTACTGAGCAGGACCCTAATACTGTTGGACGATGAAGACTTAAGACAAAAAAAATCACATGACTGTTGCAGGAGGTCACAGAAAAGGAAAAAAAAAATGGTTCCATCAACATGCCTGCTGCATTTTTGAAAGTCATGGCACCCTAACATTTGTATCGATGCTGCTTGTATGTTTTTATTTTGTTCATGTTGACGTTGTTGTTGTTTTTTTTTAAAGCCTACTGCTCAAATGGCCAACAGTTGTGTAGAAGCTTCACAGCAGCACTAGTTCACCTCATGAGAAGATGCTGAGAGTGTGTGAGTGAAAACTTTTCTTTTAGTCTTTTTAAAATTGAAGTGTGTGTTTGTGTGCGTGTGCTTCTCATGAGGCTCCGTGCAGCTGCATTGAACAGTCGTCTAGACTGACAACTTCCCGTTTTTCAACAACCACAATTAACAGAAGCGATAGATCCACCGCATCAAGGTATAGATTGGTTATCAGGCAACACATGAAATATGCATCGCTTGTCTTAAACTTGATTTTTTTTGTTTGAATATTGCACTGATGACTGTTGTTGAAACGTTGGCTTTTATGTGTCAACATTTTTTATTTTTTTCTGAATAGAAAAAAAAACAAACACAACAAAATACTATTGTATAAATATATGCTCCAGGTGATAATGTCCTAATGTGTGTGTCACTTTGTGGGAAAAAAGAACATGATGTTTTTTCTTTTTGACAAAGATGCGTGTATCTCTGTGATTGGGTGTATGTATATATACATATGGATATATATATATCAACGCTGATGATGATGATATCTTGGGGCACTTTCTTTTCTGAAGTGCTGTCTTCCTGTTTTTTATGAAAGGGGAATAATACATTTGATGGTAAGATCATTGTAACATGATTAAAAATTGCACGGTTGTGTGGTCGTCTGGCTCACGAGGGTCATAACATTTATGATGTAAGGGGCCAGCTGCCGGATTGGTGTACATGAGTGAGATGATTTTTGTTTTTTTAATAAAAAATAAAAAAAAGCTCTGACTTCTTTGGACCAAGTTGTGTTTCTGGTCTTGCTTCATTTCAAGCAGGAGAGAAACGGCAGATTTTTTCATGAGTGATGCAGATGTTCCATCGTGTTTCATTTTTGTTTGTTTGTTTGTTTGTACCCTTTTATTTTTGAACGTTTGTAACACTGTGATGATGACGTGATGTCATGTGGAGATGAGTGCTGTATTATTTTTGTACGTTTGTGTACAAGCCAGTAAAGAAATCATTAAACTCACTGGTGTATGCATACATTTGTTCCTCCTCTTCCAAAGCACAAGCTACGTTTGCCCGGCCTCGACCGCCCCCCCAACCCCCTCTTCCTCCCTCCTCCTGCATTTTTCATAGAAAAGGTTGGTTTGGGAAACACCCCCCTCCACCTCCCCCTCTCTCTCTTTTTCCCTCCCTGTCTTCCAAGCCCGGGCCCAACCCAGATCCCCATTCTCTCCTTTTGTCATTCATCTGGCCTCATCCTTTCACTGCCGGGATAAAAGAGCCCGGTGCATTGTGGGTAGGCTCGGTTTAAAGAAGGGTCCCCTCCCCTGTGTCTGTTGTGGGAGAGCTGGTTTTATGTTACACCCCCCCCCCCCCCCCCCCCCCCCCCCCCCCCAACCCCACATACACACCCTCCAAAAGTTTCCAACACACACTCGTCTCTTGTGCTCTCTTTTCCAACGACTGAGGCTTCGCTCGCTGCTCACGGCTCAGCTCTGCCTCTCAGACTCGGCTCCAGCACACACTCCAACGTGTCCCGTATTGATTATTTATGATCTTTTGGTCATTTCTCTTTTCCTTCTTTGAATTTGCTCACCTTTTCTCCCGAGCTCCGTTACTCTGCGTCTGCAAAAGATTCCCCTGGTTCTCAAAAGACAAAAAAAAAAAAAAACTCTTCCGTGTAAATACTTCAATGTCTGTTTTCAAATATCTCTTTTTTGGTGCTCTTGAAATATGAACTTTGAAGCCTCGTGGCCTGCTGTGATGAATTGGACCTGCCAATGTCTGGTTGCACTGTTAACCACTCGCACTTTATTTGGAGCGGTCATGAGTCAGAAAAGGTCGAAGAAAAAAAAAGAAGGCTGGAACACCCTCACTCTTTCACCGCCAAAAAGGTTAAACAGTGTGTGTGTGTGTGTGTGTGTGAGTGTGTGCACTTTCTGTAAAGACTGTGTGCTTTTTAAAGTCTGACTTGGAGTTCAGCTTCTTTTCACTGCTCTGATAAAACATGCACGTGATATGCATGGGCTGTATTTTGGTCTCAGCACCTGTTTGATTTGAAATTAACCCTTTGACTGGGTCGTGATCTCCCTGTTGCACAAAAGTGCTGATGCTGCACGTCTGCAGGCGGATCGTGGGAAACCAGGCGCGTCTCTGCGTCTTTCACAGCCCTGTTCCCGTTGCAACATCTACTGGGTGTCGACCCAGCAAGGGCTTGAGCAAAGGGGATTGCAATTTGTGATGGGAAAAGCGTAACGGCTGTGTGTGTTTAGTTTTTTTTGCGAGTTTCCATTTCAGCAAGATCTTGAGCTTGAATTTCCGAGCAGCGTCTGCAAACGTCTGGTTTTCACTGACAAGTAAAAGTTTGCGCTATTGTTAGAGCAGCTGTTAAAGCCGGCTCTCCGAGCTGCAGCTGAACCATCTGTGACCTCAGCGCTGACCACATCAAGTGCACTGGACTGATGTATTTCTTTGTCAGATACAAACTCAACACCAGGAGAGCTCGCTGCACTAAGCTCCAGCCCCTCTGTGTTTTGATACCGTGGCAGCCCAACGAGCTATCTGGCCTGCTGCTCGCTTGTCCTCTCCTCGCCTCCCTCCCAGCCTCCCTCCCTCCCAGTCTCTCACTTCTGCAGGATGTTTTTGTTGAGCTGGGTTCCCATTGTTCACACACTGAGTTGGCAGGCCTCCCAGGGTTGCTGCTGGCTGCTAGGCCCCCTAATAGGTTCTTCATGTGCCTTGGCTTTCCTCGCCCCGTCTTGGGTCTGGCTTCTTGCACGGAGCGGCCTGCTTCAGTGAGCCAGACAACGCCAGGCATTTTCAGGAGGAATTTTGCAGAGAGTACAGAAAGATCAGCTGAAGAATTGTTCGGGGAATTGTGTCGGGTCCAGAAAACGTAGGAGGGCGTCATCAAAAATCTCTTTAGTAAATGAGTAAACAGGCTGAATTGGCAAAAAGGACCGGTTGCATTATTGTGTGCGTGTCTGTTTGATTTGTATCTCAACGGTAAATGGTATTGAGTGTTGCTGTAGCGTCCGTGTTGGAGCATCTGGGTGATTATCTTTCATCGCTGTTCAAAAGACCCTCATAAAATATTCATACCTCATTTGAAGGGGGGGGACACCCGATCTGTGAGACACAAGCTTAACAGAACGTGTTGTGATACGTGTGAAAACACAACTTAATTGGACGATTAATTCTGTGTGAGCCTTGATTGTGACACCCCACACTCCCTCAGAGTCGTTATCTGATTTAGGACGTGGACACACACATGAGGAGGTTTTACAGTTGCTGCGGGAAATCGTTGAGTGACGACAGCCACGTAAAGAGGAACTTAGAGAAACGTTCAACTGTCTTTTCACTGGCTTGAACCACAGGCTTCACAATGGGTTGTGTTTGGGTTTTTTGTCGCCCTCCACATGACACCCGCCCTGCTCTTCTCATGACCTCAGGTTGTGAAATCCAAACGTATATTTCCTCATATAGATTGTAACATAACGCTAACGTGACTCATTCATGCTTGCGACAGGATTCTGCTGCTTGAATGTTGACACACACTGTCAGCTTCTTGGCTTTCAGTGTTTTCCATGAGCACGTTTCAGAAAACACTGAGGCTCAAGATCAACTTCCAACACTTGGGTTTCCTCCAGATCAAGACAATCTCCCACAATGTAGAGTTCACCTTCACAGATCTTGTCAGCTTCCTCTTCTCAGATACGTGAAATCGTACACAACTTTATCGACCTCAATCTGACTTAATATTACTTATCAGATATGCTCAAAATAATGAATCTCTGATGGCTCAGGAGAGTAGAGCAGCTGTCACCTCTCAGCTGTTGTGAGTTTTCCACAACACACACACACACACACACACACACACACACACACACACACACACACAGTTTTCTCTGTATGACACGTTCTTAGACTCTCACCTTGTTTCTGTTTAGTGAGGACGTTGCCTGATCTGTGTTTTCATAAACCAAACCATGTGCTAACTGACTTTTTGGCCTCATGTTGAGGGCAGCACGCACTGAGCTCGAGAAACACTTTAATATTATCATCTTATAAAGTTGATATAGTGAACTTGTTATCAAACAGTTGCTCAGGAAGGTGTGCTTATGTCTATCTTACAAATTCTTTGGTTCAAAGCATGAACGAAAACAACAATAATTAAATAAATACTCATGTGTGGATTATAACAGTTTTAAAGGTGATGCTTATCCACGAACTTTGAACATTTTCTCAGGAGCCATGAAACAAACTGACGTCCTCTGTTGTTTATATTATCAGATGTTCATTGTTTGTATGTAGGTTCTTTCAGCATCGAGCTGTTGCATGAACATAGCAGTTCAAATTTCAAGCGATTTCAATGTGAAACAAATTAAATTTCCCACAATTCCCTTGAGGCGTTTTTGCAAAAGACAACAAAACCAACCTCTAGAGATGAACTGTGTGCAGCATCCGGTTTTACTGATGCGAGAATATCAGTTAAAATATTCATCTGAGACAAAGTTACACAAGTTCCACCTGAACAAATAGTTGGATGCAAAACTAGTTTATCGTCAACTGGTTTTCTTGAACTCAAAAGTTTCATAAACATGAATTCACACAACTTAAAAGCAGCATCCCGGCTCACAGTGACGACTGATACATAAACTATGCAATATCCAGTAATCTTGTTTAAATGAGACACAAGTTTTCAGATTTATTACTGATTCGGATCTTGTTTTATTTGCGTGTACGATCGTCCCACGGTGTCCCTTACCAACTTGTCAGCACTTTTTCTGCTCAGCCATCCTTTCTGACGGTCTCACGCCAAGTTGCTTACTTTTATTTGGGTGCAGTCATTTCACAGACTGGGAAACGAAATGCTTCAGACCACAGCAGCAGACTGGGGAGTCAACGACGCTGGCTGGTGACACTGGGCAGTGAAATCCTGCTGATACTGCACTTTCTCCCTGAAAATAAAAACATGTCTGTCACTAAACACGTCCAGTGGACACCCCCCACCCCCACCTTCCCCACAAGTCTGCCTGTGAGTAAGAAGGGGAGTAAAAGGAATAAAGTGAGAGAGAGAGACAGGTGGTCGGGCCGGTCTTTGCCTTGCCCTCCGCTCCTTTTTGAACTTTTCTTTCATTCTTCCAGTTCATTCTGTGCTGCTCTCCATTGCGCCAGTGACAAGGCGCTCCATTCACTGGCTCATTCTTCCACCCCCTCCCTCCCCCCCTCCATCTCCCTCACACACCCCGACCCCATCCCCTCCCTCCCGGCTCCTTTGTCTAGCTCGCGGGGGCCTGCTTTAGCTGCTATTCACCAGCCAGACGGACCGCCATTGACTGGACCCTGCAACCCCCCCCCCCTGACATCCCACAAAACACCCTCACACACACACACACACACACATATGCACACAGCAACCTGGCCATTCCCCACCCTACGCCCTGTATCAGGCAGCTGCTATGCTAATAGGGAGGAAGGGATGGATGGAGGGAGAGGGGGGGGCGAGGAGGAGAGACAGAGTAGCCAGCCTATAGTAAAGGAACAGAGGGAGGGAGAGCAGGGAGAGTGACCCCTCTCCTCCATCTCCATAGCCATGCCAGAGCAGCAGCAGACCTCCTGTTACACAAAGGGAGTCCCCCGGCCCTCCTCCTTCCACCCCACTGTTCCCCTTTTTCTCATTCAAATCCATTTTATACCCCAGTGGTAAAGGGAGCTGTAAGTGCAGTATGTAAAGTAACCTTACTCCTGCCCCGCGGGCGTAACCATTCAGGGCTCAATACACAGAGAGCAGCCTGTGTGTGTGCGTGCATGTGCATGTGTGTGTGTGTGTGTGTGCGTGTGTGTGTGTGTGTGGAGGTATGGGCTGCAGTCCTAAACAAAGCAGGGGAATGGATACACACACACACACACACACACACACACACGCACACACAACTGACACCTGTCCTTGAGATGAGTTGCATCTCCCTTCACAGTCAAATAGTGTTGCACACATTAGAGGCGTACGTGCCTCACACACACACACACTTACACACACAGCAATCATTGTTTTCGTCCGAGCAATTAATAACGAAGTACACGCAGTTACCACTTTATTAGGTACAATTAGCTACAACCTGCAGTTTAAAGTTACAGCCCCCTGCAATAAATGCTAACGTCATGAAAGTCAAGATCTAACTGAATTATGTTCAGTTACGTCAGCGAGAGAAGAAACAAACCATTTATATTTTGCAAAAGAAGCTCATGTAATCTAACCACATAATGATATTATACACAATTGAAATATAAAATAAAACTACAATGACTGCAACATCTTTAGGAAAGTTACTGATCATTAACTAAAGAGTGATCATACACGGTCGCTGCATGTTTCTGTTTTTAATCTACAAGGGAAAAAGTTGACTCCAATGGATTGAACATTTATTTGACACACAGCCATTGCAGCTCTCCAGGTTTTCTCCCTTTACATATTTTTTTGACTTTTCATGTGTCTCACTGCCACTTAGAAGTGTGTAGTTGTGTGCTTGCCCGTCCCTGAGTGTTGGTATGTTTGTGTCAGCAGCTCGTTTCTCTGATAGCATGTGTACACATCTCTTTGGGTGTGTTCTGGGGTGGGGGTGTGCTGGCAGGAAGGCATCTCTCTCTCTCTCTCCGTCCCTCCTGTTCTGTTATTTACCCCTGTGCAGTGTGACCCTGTGCCCCCTCAGGGAGGCACGTCCCATTTGACATCTGCCTGTTTGCAGGGGGGGGGGGGGGGTACAAGGGGTGGGGTGCCCATATGGAGCTTCAACCCCCCAACCACCACCCAGACCCAGCTACCCCCCGACCCTGACACACACACACACACACATGCACGCACGCACACACATACACACACACACACACACACACACACACAGACACGCACACACACGCACACACCACAGCTCCTCCTGCCAGCACCCTTTGTTCCACCGTGCATATTTGTGAGTGTGTGAGTGAGTGAGTGTGTGTGTGTGTGTGATGTCATGCCATTCCAACACACAGACCTGGTGTAAACTGAGTGAGGATAAGGGGATTGAGATTGTGTTTGCAGAGATAGATGGATGGATGGATGGATGGATGGATGGATGGATGGACGGATGGATATCATGGATAGATAGATGGATAAATACATTCATAGATAGATGGATGGATAGATGGGTGGGTGGATTGATGGAAAGATGCATGAATAAATGGATGGACAGATGGATAAATAAATGGGTAGATAGATGGACAGATAAAGACATGGATATATGGACAGATACATACATGGATAGATGGATAAATACATGGATAGATTGACAGATAGATGGATGGATAGATGAATGGTAATACAGTTCACATTTCACACTTGTTCAATGTCTTCCTGCCATTTTCATTTGATGGATCATCCGGCCCATCTATCCATACCTACAGCCTGCTGTCCGTATATGCTGCATGATAGAGTGCACCAGTTACCCTGTATGGATTATCCTCCCACACAATGATTCAGTGTGCTGCACGCACAATGAGCAGCCTGGCCGCAGGGCTGGATCTAGGCTAACAAGCTCGGTGGAGTTTAAATTGCTCAGTGCAACACTGACAAGAACTGTCGGTGATACTGCACTGTGTGACAGCACTGTCTTTGTCAAGGTCTGCTGCCATTGTCTGAAAGGCTGTTTAGTATAATACCTCTTGTAAAAGGGCTTACAGGGATTTAGGTTGTTAACACACATTGTGACACATCTGTTGCATCAATTTTTCTATTACGGCAAAAGAAATTAGGCTTAGTTGGCTTTGGAAATAAATCTCTAGATGCATTGTCTGAGTTGTGTCTCTCTGGGGTGATGGGGTGCACATCCTCTCCAATATTTAGGCCAGTCAGTGGTTACTGATCAATGCTTCAATAGGACCAGTCCGGCAGACAAACAGCTTGCAGGACAACGGGCACAAGGATCACAACTTTTTGTCTATGTATTGATCAGCTGTTCAGTAACGGTAAATGCTCTGTATTTATATTGTGCTTTTCCATTCATACACGGCACAGGCGATAGACTATCTCTTCCTCCTGAGCCACAAGATATGGGATCATGAGTAAATCCTTGTTGTTCTTGCAATATTATATTAGAAATTTGCTTCCGAAAAAAGTGTCAGGGTTCTGTAAACATGAACAGGTGATCTCCATAGCAGAGTTAAAGCATCACTTTCCCTCTCTGCCTGCTGCACCACCTCTTGCCTGAATAATGCAGAGGATTTGATGATGTTGTACGCAGAGAACCCCACTCTTTGCTGTGAATGTGTAAAAACAAACTGCAGGTAAACTCTGTATCCAATTCTCTGGAGTTTATCTACAAGTCATGTCTGCAAATGACTTTTGCTGGAGCCTATGTGGCTGCCAAGGGCGTGACACCTTTATGGATGTTTTTACCGCCACCGGCTGGTAGGATTTCTCCCAGAGATTAAGTTTGATCAATAAGCGGCACCATGATGATTATTATGTGCGTTTACAAACCTTCCTTTCTTCACCATCATGATAAATGAACAATCTTCCGAGTACATGATAAAGGAATGGCTCCAGCGGGCCTGTTGTAGTTGTCTGCTGTGATATGTTCTCTAAACCATACCAGTTGAGCTTCCAATCTGTGGACATGCAGCAGTGCAATTTAAATAATATTACATACATGATTTTTCTGCATGTGAACTTCCAGGTTAAGCGTTTGAAGTATTGCAAATTGAAAAATGTTACTCTTGACATGTCTATATTCCAAGAATCAGATATCTTTGGGATTTATGCATAAATTATTTATATATAAGATATATTTATGCATGTGTGTGTGTATGTGTGTGTGTGTGTGTGTGCGTGCGTGCGTATACGTGTGTGTCAAGGAGTAATTATGGAGAATAAAGGCCTGGTTGTACAGAGTGAAACTGTGGGTTTTGAAGTGAGATGGGAGATGCTTTTCTGTTTGGCTGAGCAGACTCAATGGTCCTATTCAGCCAGCCCCCTTACTGCCCATTGTCCTCCCACCACAAGCCCTCCACACACACACACACACACACACACACACACACACGCAAACACACACACACACACACACACACACACACACACACACACACACACACACACACACACACACACACACACACACACACACACACACACACACACATAGCTGCAGGGACTAGTGGAATAGGAGTGGAGGCCAGGAGGAGAATGGAGTGTTGGGGGATGAGAGCTGTTGAGGAAGAGAGGTGATCTGGTGGAAGGAATCGTTTGAGAACTAGGAAATAAGTGTGACACATGTTTGTCTCTAACATGAAATCTTTAAACCTTTGTTTGATACAGTTTTCCTGCAGGAATCGATGTTTGACGAACAGCGTCATCGCAAATTTTCAAATATCTTAACTATTTGATCTGAAAAACTAAACGAGCAGTTGTAACCATGTCCTCAAGACAAATTTAAAGCCTCCATCTGTTCATTAACGTCCATCACTTACTCAGGTCAAGAAAACACATGTTGTCACCATCTCAATTAGACCTCTCCTCCAGCGGTTAACCAGCGCCACACAACAGAAAACAACCCACACACCACTACGGTCTGTGTGCGAACACAGACAATAGTCTGGCCAGGCGTATGAAGAATTCACACTCATTCACACTCATCAGGGGTTAATGATCGTCTGCCATTGGTCCGGGTCCCATTAGGCCATTGATCTGGCTGCGTCTTTTATACCACCTGGGGAAAGGAATGTGCCGGGTCGCCTATTGAGTCTGTCTGGCTGTGTCACCGAGTGGTCATACACCAGTGTGTATGTGCATGTGTGAGTCAAAGAGAGGTCAGTCAAAGCAGAAAGGGTTAGAACATCACACACTGTGCAGAGAGACAGTGGAGGGTTGAGGTCACTTGGTGAAGGGTCATGTGGTCTGGATTGAGTTGAAAACATTTATGGCCACACGCTGACTGTATACGAACACAAATATATAAACAAACACACACACACACACGCCGACGCCACTGCACTTAAAAGACCCTCTGTGGAAGTGGATGGATTATAATGCAGAGCTCAGCACCTTTAGCAGCTACGTGAGACACATACACCCACACACACACACACTCGCACACAAAGGGAAGAAAGGAGCTTCTTTCAGCTGCTTCTCTGAGGTTGAAAAACACTAGAACTTCTCCACAGGTGGAAAACAGCTCATTACAAGCACTTTCATTCTTAAATCGATAATCCTCCACTCGCTGGAGTGGGACTTTGGATGATGTAAGGTGCCACTGACTAGCCTGGCATCCATCTAAGTGGGTGAGTAAGTTGTGACTATTGATAAATGCAGAATGTGACATTTATATGAACAACTTACGTGTTTACACGGTGAAAAACCTATGAGTCTTCTTTAATAAAGTTTTTGTGTTTGATGCAAAAAAAGTGCGTGGGATTAAATTATTTGAAATAAACACAAGTATTCAATATTTGTATTGTGTCTCTGTCTTTTGTATTTTCTGTTTTTTCCGTTCTTGTATTGTTTTTCCTTTGGCATGTTTGCAAAGTACTTTGGCTCAATTTCTGTTGTTTCTAATGTGTTATAGAAATTTATCTCACTTGACTTGACCATGCATGTACTGGTTTATAAGTTAATTAGTGGTGAGAACCGCTACTAAAGTATTCATTATTAGAGACAGTTATGATACATCAGCAGCATTTTCCATTTAAATGTCACATTTATATTTGCTTCTTTTACTACCTCTAACATTTCAGTGATTTTTTTTGCTCTCTTTCCAAAGTTGCACTCTTTTGCTAAATGTTTTTCTGAAATCTGTCTGGTTCTGGAACAAACGTCTGCTCGGATCTCAGGCTTTTCCTCCAGGGACACAGATGACACAGCTGGGATTTAGGGGAGGGGGTTAGCAGGGTCTTTAAATGTTGGGGGGCTGCCAGTTGGTCAGCCATGTAATCAGAGTTGAACTTGAAGAAGGAAAGAAAGTGATGTCCAGCACAAGATGTGTGTGTGTGTGTGGTGGGGGGGAGGGGGGGGTCTTCTGTGAGAAGGACAATAGTCAGTGGCAGCAGCAGCTGACCAGAATCCCTTCTTCTTTTGTCATCCTGCATAATGACATCTCCACCACACACACACTGTCTCTCCCTCCCTCTCCCTCCCTCCCTCCCTCCCTCGCTCCCTCCCTCTTTACCAATCACTGCTCATCCTTCTTCCATCACCATCCCCTCTCTCTCTCTCTCTCTCTCTCTCTCTCTCTCTCTCTCTCTCTCTCTCTCTCTCTCTAATGCCTCTTTCTTGAAATCAATTTTCTCTTTGCACAAAACATGTTTCGATCATTACATATTTTCTGTCTTTAGAATTTGCCGTGTAAATGTTTCTTCGTATGTATACATATGGGTTTGTACATATACATGTGTCTGTGTGTTGTAAGGAATGTAACCTCTGAGACACTGTCCAGACTCAGTAAATATCTCGGCCACAGTCCATATGTTCAGTGTTTATGTCCAGCTCCCATCTGTGTGCAGCCTGTGTGTAATGACATCTGTTTCACTTTAATCACGAAAGAGACATCACTTCACTGATAAGGCCGACAGAGCACAAATACTATCAGCAAGTACTTGTTCTGCAAAAAAAACGGCCCATATGCCTTATCATTATCCTTATATAGTACACTTTAATACTCATGCACTAATGTGTAAGCAGTATTTGAATGTTTTATTTGGCTGAGATTGAGTAGTTATACCTCTAATTGCTTCTAATATAGACTTACAAGTACAATACTTGCAACAATAAACAATATCCACACTCTCATTCGTCTCGCCAGCTAGAAGAGAAGTGGTCCCAGGATATGGAACACGAGAAGGTGTCACAGTCTATGGACGTGTGAAGGCCTGGTAGAGGGTGAACCAGGCTTTCTGCAGAGCATGGGGCAATCTGGAGGCCTGTGTGTGTGTGGTGGGGGGGTCAGTGTGAGGGGATGCAGGAGGAGGGGACCCTGCTTATAGTCTGCTGAAGTTCTTGAAAGTTGATACAACTTTTCTTTCCTTCTAACCTGTTTCCATTTCCGAGGAATCAGAAGTCTGAACCTCAGCAGTCTTGCAGAGCACATCACACTGTGGGCCCGACAGCATTCTGTTAAAGTTGAAGTGATTCTGATGGCGAGTGTCTTTCGGTCGGTGAGATATCTTTCAGAGAGACGGCCAGAGGTCAGCAGATGATGAGACAAACCAGCTGAAGGGGTTGAGGGGATTTTTTTCCTGTCTGTAGCTCGGCCCGTCTAAGGTACTGGAAAGTTTTGTGCATGACCGATTGAAGTTATCGCTTCCTCTCAGTCTTCGTGGGAACCTGCTGAATTTCTTTTCCTCTTCTCACTCTGTCTATTCTCGTGGTGCAAGAAAACCGAGGTGTCAGAGTTTGTCCCAGTGAATGTGCATGAATGTGTGTGTGCTAAAAAACAGAGAAGTATGTGCCTGTGATTACCCATGTTTGTATGTGTTTGTGTGTGTGTGTGTGTGTGTGTGTGTGTGTGTGTGTGTGTGTGTGTGTGTGTGTGTTTGCACTTGTTTGGTTGCCCCCCTCCCTCCCAGCGCCAGGTGATATGGCCTGGTACGGAAGGTCACCGCCGTGATGTCACTTCCCCTTCCTCTCCGGATATTCCCAGCATTCTACTGCCAGCAACCGGGAACTCTGGGAACTAAGAGCAGGAAGCCTGGCTCCTTCGCAGGAGCAAGAGAGAGAGAGTGTGTGAGTGAGAAAAGAGAGAGAGAGAGAGCGAGCACAGTGATGAGGTTATATGTTGATGTTACAGCATTGAATGACTCATTTACTGTAAAAGAAACATAAGCAGGGAGGAGACAGTTAAAATGGACAGAGATGCACTTATTACACAGGGATAAGGAAGTGTGCTGCTGTGAATTGTTTTTATCATTTACTGTATAAATGTGTGAATGTGGTTATGTGTAAGTATCACATTCAAACTGTGTGAAATATATGTGAATCATCTGTAAATAGACAAATATCTCCCCCTACTGGTTATATTCACACAATGACATGCTGCAAGTTATGCATGCACCCACAGACCCAAGTGATTTATATAATAATAACAATGGTTTGAGGTGTTGTTATTAACCCGGATAAGGAAATACGTCATTTTTTTAATAGGTAATGTGGGAAATGCAGGAGTAGATATTTAGTTTTGTAGATAAACACACAGTAGGTTAACCCCTCCGTATAACATGACAGCAAAAACCAGCAATAACAGATATAAAACATAAAGATATCTACTATATTTAATCATTTTTTTACAGGTGAGTTCTCTAGAAAGCAACTTGAAACAAGAAAAAACACCAGTCAAACTGATCATGAAGTTTTATTAGTGATCGGTTGTGATTGACTTCACACTTCTTTATTGTGCTGTTGGCTCATGTCTCATCTCTGCTCAGTGTGATGGGCTCAGACGAGCAGAGATGTTTCCCCTCTTCTCGCTCAACTTGCCGTCAGCAGCTCTCCATCTGCCAAAGAGAAGAAAGATGGGTCTTTCCATTGGCTGGCGTCTGTGTCCCTGCTTCTATTTACAAACTGCTCTTGGTTACTATTCTGCATTTCCTGTATTTCTATTGGACGTCTCACCATCTTTAATCACGCCGCAGTACTCCTGACACTCTGCCCTGCTGTAGAACTGGTTGGCGTTGGCCTGGCAGATGCCGTCTTTGTAGGGCATGCATGAACCAGTGACGAAGTCGAAGGCCCAGATGGTCGGCTGACCTGTGCAGGGCTCGGGGGCCATGGGCAGACGGCACACAGCTGCAGAGACAGAGGAGGGCAGAGCAGAGCAGATATTTGCAAGTATTCAACTTTTCCCATGTCATCTTACTTAATTCTGGTTCAGTGGATGTGCTTTGACTTAGATGCTCTGTTGGATGCGTGTGTTTTCCCTTCCTCACCCTCAGTGCGACATCTCTGCAGACACTCTCTCACAGTAACAAAGTTGTTCTGGTTGCCCAGACACCCTCCGTAGGTGAAGAGCTCACAGCGCATCGAGGTCGAGTTGTAGAAGAAACGCTGAATGAACCCAAAGCACGGTCCGGTCTCCGGTGCCGCTTTGCAGGCCTCTGAGGAGGCAGAGTCATGGATGAAGGGGTGGAAAGGAAACAGTCATTACAGCAGAGAGAGAGAGAGATCTGGGTGTGTGGTTATGAAAGCTCATCTCCTACCGCTATCATTGAACAGAGCTGACATATCCCCGGATCCCTCCTCGTCTGAAAGAGCCAGAGTCGGCAGCACCTGTCTCCTCAGCCGCTGCAGCGACACATACACCTCGGTGTTATCTGGGCTGTTTCATTTATTTTAATTTCTTTCATTGAACTCATTTGTTTTCTTGATTATTGTGTTTTGAAAAGTGTATATTATTATTATTACTCAGTTACCTTGGGCTCTGGCTGAGATGGTGCTTCTTCCACCTGCTCTCCAGGAATACAGTCACCTGCACAGAGAGATAAAAACACACCATTAGGCTCCTTTAACATCTTCATTTGTCTTTTGTGTTGTTGTCGTGCTTACGTCTTTGTGTTGTCTACATGGTAGAGAAACATCTCCCTCTTAATGTTTTATATTTAGAGGCATGTCGTGTGTGTGTGTGTGTGTGTGTGTGTCTGAGTTGTTTAACCTTTGTTCTGCTTGATGATAATGGTGTCGTCACTCATTCCCTGATGTCTGACCAGAGTTTTGAAGTCATCCAGCACAGTGTCTCTCACAGACATCGTCCGACCTGAAGAGGCGAGAAATCCAACCCAGTGTTGAGGGTTCGAGGGAGAAACATCTTCTCAGGTTCATTCACTAATCACTGTCACTTCGTTAACTCTTAAAGAAACGACTGAATTCACTTTGTAGTCAAAGTCTGCAAACTATCATCATAAAGTCGAATTATTCATATTTGATCTTTACACAGGAAGATGGAGTATCCTCCCATAAGTCTGAAAAACAATAACACCAATCAATACTGTTCCATCACTTTTATAATAACTGCAAAATACAACAGTGGAAAAAAAGAAATCTGTGTCCGCTCACTGTACAGCTTGAGTGAGGTGCTGTTCTCCCCCGATGTTTTCTGTTTGCTCATTATTATAATTGCGTACTCGTCGTAGTTGGTGTGAACCACGTAGGCGTCCACGTCTGCATCCCACCCTGCAGGAGAGAGAGAGAGACAGATAGATAGATAGAGAGAGAGAGAGAGAGAGCAAGCACAGAGTGAAGACGAGCATCACTTCATCAGATTGAACTGATACAGACTGAGAGAGAGAGAGAGAGAGAGAGAGAGAGAGAGAGAGAGAGAGACACCTACTGTCAATATGGTAGAAGATTCGTCCTGGTGTGCTGGTTAACTCATATTCTCCAGACATCTCCACACATGTTCCATGTCTACACACACACAAACACACACACACAAACACACACACAGGCGCATAATAGAAGCGAACACACATTTTATGTTTACATGTTTTATGTTCACAGCTATGAATTCCTCTTTGCATCATGTATAATGTAACGAGCATCTCACTAACTCTGTCTAATCTAACATCCAAATACATGGGATGAAATCAACTTTCTGCCTGTATATATATAAAACGCTAACCCCACGTAATGATATGTTTGATATTTACATAGTTTTCCCTCTGATTTCTACCAATTTAGCCTCAGTTCCCTAAACTATTTTGTGACTGTTGCTGAAATTTTGTGTTGCAATAATTGCACAATTTTTGTCAGTTTTTTGACCGATACTTTTCTTTGTTGAATCTGTTTGATGAGCAACTTTATCCTTTGAAATAGTTAATTTTTTCCGCTTTGTGTGTGTGTGTGTGTGTGTGTGTGTGTGTGTATGTGTGTGTGTGAATGGGATACACCCTCTTGTCACCAACCTGAGTCTAGTTCGTGTCACCTTGAGTTTGTTTCCAGTGTCTTTCTCCAGAACCAGTTTACCAATGGCTGCATCCGCCCTGTTACGCTGCATATGGGGGCAGCTGCTCGTCAAGGCAACATCGTGCCATGTCCCCACAAACTGTTAAAAAAGTGAGGACATAAAAGTTTGCTATTTAAAAAGAAATCATGTTGAACCCAATTAGAACACACACATTCAAAGTGCTGAAAATAAGCATGGCTGTTGCCCTGGATCAATAAAACCTCTGCAGGGTGAACTTTATCCTCACGTTTTTATTCTTAACTGGAAAATTGCGGATTTTGAGCAACAGATCAGTTACGTATGAGTTTTTTATTCAACACAGACGTGATATGATCATTTATGCAGTACAATTATCCGAGTTTAATGCATTTATACGTTACTTTTCTACCATGTAACTAAACTTTTTAAAACATTTTTTATGCTTAAGAATTGCTGGAGGTTTTATTTTCTGTCTGTCAATATGTCGACAGTTGTCATTTCATTCCATAAATTGTAAATAAATGTATGTAGAACACAGAGGAAGTTCAAAAGTGCCTTTATGTACTTCTACATTTAAACTTCATTTACTGAATATATACATTTAAAGTAACAGAATATTACAAACAAAGGAGTAAAAACAATAAAAATCAAGACAGCAGATCTCACCCGGGTCAGATCAAAGTTCTCCTGTGTCGGGTAAAGAGGTTCAGGGAGCACAGGGAGGCCCTGGAGGGTCCCGGTCCAACCCAGGAGCAGCAGAGGAACCAGAACCACTGTTGTCTTCATCCTATCAACCGTCTGTCCACTTTTCTCTGAGAGGATAAAGGTCTGACAAATGGAATCCCAGGAAAAAGGCTCAGCTCTTCAAAAGGGGGACAGGACATTGACCTGCTGTGTCTGTGTGTGTGCTGTGGCCCCCGCGTGTAAACAATCCCACAAACCAGCAGAAAACAAACAAGTTACAGAGCAAAGTTCTGCTTGTGTGCGTCTCTCTGTCTGATTTGCCCGATCACCTGACCTCCTCAGGAACATCAACAAATCAATAAACGTCTTCATCTAAGAGACCAATGAGCAACGGCTGCAGGATCATTTATCCTGTTATATGGACATGTCATAAACATTCATTTTGATTTTGAGAGCAAAAAGCTTCTCTCCAATATTCTGAATCATTGACATTATTTTCAGTTTTTACCCAATTTTTTTTTCTGTTTTATGAAAAAACAGCTTGTTCCAAAATCATATAGTTTTCTGTTTCCATGGAGGACAAATTTAATCTGCTCAGTTTTTCTGAATTAACTTAATAATTTCCTGTTTTCATGAGAAAAATCTCCTGTTCAATCTTTTTTCGAATTATCAAGATAATTTTTCGCTTTTCATTAGAAAGAAAATCCTTAATTTGTCTGAATAAACCAGACAATTTGACCTTATTTCGGAAAAACAAAATCTTTATTTCAATCCAAAAAATAAACAAGAAATACAAATCCTATTCAGTTCTTTTATTTAGAATACTTAATTACAAAGTGATGTCACTGACATAGAACATGGCAGGATGTCAAAATACACAGCAGAAAGACATGAATATTTCTATTTAAATTTTCTTGATTGATTGTTTGAAAGTTATGGGATATTCCAGTAGTTTTTTATTAATTTCATTTTCAGTATTATCTGAAAGGTCAGTTGCACTCAACGGAATCACTTTTTTGGCAAACCAGCTACATCACACATTCATTTGAACAAACCCAACGTTTTGTATCCATAAGAAATCTGGAATAAAGGTGTTTAATCAATTAAGGAAATAATTCCTCTTGCTCAGTTGATTCGATTTGATGAGTCATTGACTGTGTGACCTCAGGATCATGTGATGATCGTCCCCTCCAGTCTGTCGACGAGACTTCTCGTCTTGTGTCGCTTAACAAACATTTATAATAAGCTCAAATTCCACAGAAATGCAATGTGTTATATTTTTACACTTTTTTTAATGTAAAAACAAGAATACAGACAATCTGTCCATAGATTTTACATTATCAGAATTTGTTTCCTAAAATAAAAATAAAAGGTTCTCTCCGATGGTCAGATATAAAGAGAGTCCACAGGCGGCACCACATTTCTCTTGGACTTCTTGGGAGCAGAAATCTGAATGATGGATACACAAGAATCCCACAACATGAGAATGAGCACTTTTTATTTGCAAACACAGACGTGTTGTTTCAATATCTGCATGTGACATTTTGGGTTTGTACCTGAGGCTGAATATGGGGCTCTGTGTCCAGCTCACGTGGAGCACACTCATCTGGGACGACAGGAAAGAGGAAGAGGTTTTTTTTTTGATATTCATACATTTGTCTATGTAAAAACAAATAAATATAAATTGTGATTTGAATCTAATATCTGCAGTACAGACATGTCAGTGGCCAACAGAGAAAACATATCATTAAAAGTACCTTTTTTGTGATTCATGATGACGGCCTCATCACTCATGCCATGTCGTCTCACCAATGTTTTGAGGTTGAGCCGCACGGCAGGAGTCACATCCACAGTCCGACCTGAAGAACACCAGTAACACACACTGGTCAAACATCCAAGGAAGAAACTAAAACACTGAACTGTGTTGTGCACTTCACCAAAAACTGAGACTCTGACACATGCAGAAAAGTGATATGGAGCCGCTGACAGGCAACTAAATGAAACACGCAAACACCTTCATTAAAATCAAGATTTCTCAAGACTTTTCTTTAGTTTTAAAGACTAATTTCATTCTGACTTTTAAACCAGAACTTAAACTAATGTTTATTAACATTACTTATTGATGGTCATTGGTTGATTTGTTGTGGTGGTCTTTAAAAAGTCAGACAATTTTGAAAATTTTGTCCAGGAAGAGAAAACTTAAAACCTTTTTTACTGTAATGAAGACTCAAACTGATAAAGCTACTAATAACTATTAATATTAGCAGCTGAAACCGATTTTGCTTTCATTATCTGTTAATGATTGATTTGATGTTTGGTCTTTTTTATTTTCTTAATCTTAAACTTATGAATTGATTATTTAAAAATATTGGTAGCTAAAACTAATGATTACTTTCAGGATTTTTTTTACTTACTGTAAAGTTTGATGCTGGTGGTTTTATTCCCCGACGGTTTCTCTGTGCTCAGCAGAAGCATCAACGCGAACTCATCGTAGTTGGTTTCAACCACGAAGGAATCAACATCAGCATCGAACCCTGCAGAGAGCAAAGAGTTCAACGGGGGACAGATCTGAGGACACATCTTGGTAGAAGATTTACCAAACCTGCTGCATTGAAGATTTAACCAAAACCTTGTCGATGAGGTGTGAAATGTGCTGAGTGAAGCTAAGAAACATACTGAGATTACGGTGGAAGAATCGTCCTGGAGTGTCGGTCAAATCGTAAACTGTGGACGTCTGCTGACACGAGCCGTTCCTGCATCCAGGGGAACACACACACACACACACACACACACACACACACACACACACACACACACACACACACACACACACACACACACACACACACACACACACACACACACACACACACACACACACACACATAAACAGGTGACACTGAGTTTAGTCTGTGTGCGTGTGCTGGTGTGTGCGTGAGTCTGACCTGACAGAAGTGGCCGTCATGGTGAAGTTGCCCTGAGAAGCAACACGTTGCAGCTGCAGTGCCACGGCGACGGGGTTCCCCCTCTTGCGCTGCATGTAGTGAGGACAGGTGGAGACCACCGCCACCTCGAACCAGCGCCCCATGAACTGCAGGGAGCACGGAGACATGTACTAGTTACAATGAAGATAAATATTTTTTGAGAGAAGATTCCAGATTCATTCACTAGACTGGCACTCAGTAGAGCTCAACAGAGCCGTATAGGTTCATCTCTGATCCATGCAGCTTCCTTCTACCAAGTTGTGTGGTTATTGGTCCAGTAGTTTATTACATAAACCTATTGACAAATCAGAGTCTGACAAATCAGAGATGAAAACCCATTTATCAAGGAAATGTCACCAAAATTAATAATTATTTGAAACACTACAGGAAATTAAAAGTTGAATGATGTTTCGAGAATATCTAAATAGTTGACGGGTAATTTTCTGTAGCTCGACTTATCCATTCATTCATTAAAAGCTCATTTTATCCTGCTACTTAGTCTATAGGGTTTTTATATTGTGTTTTATTTACATTGTATGAATTGGTTTATTTTTGTCGTGCACTGATTGCTGGCTGTACATCAAATTGCCCTTGAAGGATATTAAAGATTTTATTTTATGGACAACTTTAGTTAATCACAAGCTGCACAAACCAAGCTAGAGCAGCAGAGGAACCCAGCAGCCAGCAGGGGGCAGCCTCAGGGCATCCCAGCAAGCAGACTGTGATTCTTGTAAGGCGTCGGAAGACAAGGTTGAGAAGTACTGGGTTATTCTCTAACAATAGGTTTTAAAGTATGTAAAATCATCAAGTATCTAAAAGCCAAAACTATAAAAGTAACTTTTAAGTAAGGCTGTCAAATATATGTAGTAAAGTAGAAAATATTTTCCCTGAAATGTTTATCAAAAGCAGCATAAAATAACAAGGACACACGCACGATGATCTGTCCATCCTGTTATTGGGCTTAGTTCCACACAGTAAGCATCAGGTGGTGTGGCCTAGTCGGTAAAGTGTATGTTCTTCAATAAGAGAGACTTGAGTTTGAATCCCACTCTTTCCAATCTTTAAGATGGCAATATACTGAACACCTACAATCGGCATGATTTCTCCTATTAATTGCAAAATATCTTACACTATGTAAATTTAAATTAGTTAAATATAAAAACACATTTTTTAAAAATTTATAATAAAAACAAAAAAAAAAACTGCGTGCGCAATTCCTGCGCATTGGTCTTCTGCGCAGGATGTGCGCAATGGGCTTCTGCACAGAATGTGCGCAGTAGGCTTCTGCGCAGCATGTGCGCAATGGGCTCCTGCGCATGATGTGCGCAGTGGGCTTCTGCGCAGAATGTGCGCAGTGGGCTTCTGCATGATGTGCGCAGTGGGCTTCTGCGCAGAATGTGCGCAATGGGCTTCTGCGCAGAATGTGCGCAGTAGGCTTCTGCGCAGAATGTGCGCAATGGGCTTCTGCGCAGAATGTGCACAGTAGGCTTCTGCGCATGATGTGCGCAATGGGCTTCTGCGCATGATGTGCGCAATGGGCTTCTGCAAATGATGTGCGCAATGGGCTTCTGCGCAGAATTTGCGCAGTAGGCTTCTGCGCAGAATGTGCGCAATGGGCTTCTGCGCAGGATGTGCGCACGGAGTTTTTTTTTTTTTTATTTACTTAATTTTTTTATACTTGATTTAATTTAATTAAAATTTTTATTTAATTTTTTTATATTTAATTTTTCATCACCATCATCCCGTGCTGGTTCAGGGGTAAAGGATGCTGGTGTCCGCAAGCCTGTCGCCGCCACCCCCCCACAGGAGATTATGTGCTTGTGTGTGTGGCTGCGGCTCTTCCTGGTTCTTCCCGGCCCTACGCTGCCAGTGCGAACAGCCCAAGTATTTAACAGGGGACGAGGAAAGGAGGCGGAGCGCTTTTCACAGCGCTTCTACCTCCGGTGCGTCCCGGGGTTAGAGGATGATGGTGAAACGTTAATGTATTGTTTTACATTGCATGTGTCACGTCATGATGAATCAGTCTCCTATGTCGCCTGTACCAGGAGCCGCCCCTGTCACTGGTTATCTTGGCTCGCTGTCTGCTCGGTAACCAGCCGTCCGGACCGCTCCGTGAATAAGGAGGTGGAGATGTTTCTTTACTTGGAATGCGGCCCCTTTATTTCTAGGATATACAGCAGGAGCAGCACTCACATCACCTCTACTTGGTCCGTCACTTCTCGTTATACACACACATTTAGCGTCTTTTCTCACAATACCCTGGTGCACCACGTCACACAAACTTTCCTTAAAGGGGCAGGCCATACAACGCAACAGCTCTCGGTCTCATATACAGATGGCAATAGAAAGCAGAGAGGGATTTTTACACACTGTCTGATAAAGATTCTGACAGTAAAGGCAAGTTAAGTCTTTCATTCTCACTTTCCACCTTAAAACTATGAAATGAACTGAACTATGAACTAGTTCAGAATTTAAATGGTGAACTATGAACGTGAACTATTCATGTTTATTTGTATGAACCGAACTTGCACAACACTGGATTTCTACATGTGCTTGTCCTCAACTGGAACAAAACACTGATATCTCAAAGACAGTCCGGATATAGTCTGCAAATATTGATTAATGTTGGAATTGAGCTCAGAAGCATCACGTGATGACAGGGAACACACAATCGTATAATAATTGTATACATTATCATTTTGACAAAATTAATAACCACATTTGAAATAACAAAAGCAGGCAAAGAAAGTTCAGTTGACAAGATGAGAAAGTGTTACATACATTTTGTATATAAAAGCTGGAAGAAAGATGAGAAAGATAAATATGAAACCAGAAATTTGTATAATGTCTCAAATAAAATAAATAACTAGAATGGATTTCAGTACTGGATTTGGCCATTTATCCCCTTTGACCCCAATATGTGGGTTCTTCTCCGGCCGAGGACTCCCTCCCCCCCCCACACACACTCTAAGGTTAGTGGAAATCGGTTTGGTAGTATTTGTTTAATCCTGCTAAGGAACAACAAACATGGGAGAGAGTCAGAGGTGAAGAGTTACTCACCTGGTCCAGATGGAAGTCCTCCTGTGGGAGGGGGAGAGTTTCTGGCAGTGTGTGGACCCCCTGCAGGGTCCAGACTGACCCCAGGACCAGCACAGAAACCAGACTCACTGCTTTCTGCATCCTGTCTGTCCACCTGACGCTCTGTCCCTCACTGACCTTCAATCTGTCCACCTGAGGCTTCGTCTCTCACTGACCTTCAATCTGTCCACCTGAGGCTCAGTCCTTCACTGACCTCCTGTCTGTCTGCCTGAGGCTCTGTCCCTCACTGACCTCCTGTCTGTCTGCCTGAGGCTCTGTCCCTCACTGACCTCCTGTCTGTCTGCCTGAGGCTCCGTATCTCACTGACCTTCAACCTGTCCACCTGATGCTCCGTCTCTCACTGACTTCCTGTAGCTGCACGAGGTCAATCTGAGACAGAATTGCGTAAATGTTCTCCCACAAAACTACAAGACAAAAAAAGTTGGGAGCAGACCTGTATCTGCCTTGGCGTGTCTCTTGTGCGTGTGTGCATGTGATAGTGTGTTTGTTCCTCTGACTAATCAGTGAATCGCTGGACTTCAGAATTTGTCTCTAAAACAGACAAGCGATCAATACCTGGCAGAAGTGGACGGCTGATAAATAGTAGGGAAAAGGCTGCAGAGTCTCAGAGTACATCAACAGAGAAGAACATTTTTCTATAGTTCTATATACATACACATATTTCTATAGTTTCTAAATAAATAATTATAGTTTTATGTGATTAATGTGGAGGTCACAGAGATCAAATTGATGTGTGGTGAAATCTGCCCCCTGGTGTTCATGTTGGAGTAAGGCCCTGATTTGGTTTCCTTCAGGTGACCCTACACAACCAACAGATACATACTGAGCCTCTGTACACACATGGTACACATATGGTACACACCTGGTACACACATGGTAACACATGAACAAAGGGGATATGACGCCGCTCACAGGCGACTCCTTGAAATGCACGCACTCCTTAAGACTTCTGCAGTTGTTAGGAAAAGAAGAAGAGTTCCTTGAATATAAAAAGATCAATGAAATAAATTCAATAAAACAAAACACAACAAAATAAATCGCTTTAAACTAAACTCTACAAAATATCAATTCAAAAAAGTATATAAATAAAACAAAATGAACAAGTCATATCAACAAAACAAAAACGTACCAAACAAATCAATTAAACAAATCAATAAAGAAGAAATAACAACATCGGAAGTTTTTCTATTTTCTATTTCTTTATTTAACTACGTCATCACAGCGGAACAATACAAATGAAGTAAAACGTTACATAAAATAGGTTTTAGAAGAGGATTCATAAATGTATCATTCATCCTGTTTGCAGCCAGACAGAGGATTTTTGCTTTTATGTACTTCAGAATAAAGCAGAAAATACTTGATCTGAGGTATATAAGGGAACCTGGAGGCAGAAACAGAAACACACAAACACCCACACACACACACACACACACACACACACGCACACACACACACACACGTGAATCTGAGATGAACTGCCTTGGTTTTCCAGAAGAAACAGACCGACCTAACGTCCAGATGCAGAGGGTGGGCAGTTTTCTGTGGGTCAGAGAAACACAGAGACATAAATTAGAAAACAGTGATTTCATTCTCCCTGCTTTATGTGTGTGTGTGTGTGTGTGTAAGTATGTGAGTGGGTGCATATTGTGTATAAATGTGTGTGTTATTCCCTGCTTTACCTGCTGGAGGTGGGGTCAGAATAGAATCTCTGGACAAACCTCGGGATGAGGCGAAGCCTTTAAACTTCTGAATGATATCGATCCTCAGTCTGAGAGAACGACCTGCAGAAGCAGATGAGCAGCGGTGGTGAAGCTCAAATATGCAGCTCACATTAAAAAAAAAAAAATATTGATATATATATATACATATGTATGTGTTTATCTCACCGTAAAGGGCCACCTGTGTGTACTCTCTGTTATAAACCTTGTGTTTGAGAACCACAGCGTATTCACTGTAGTTTGTGTCCACCACTGTGATGTCCTTCACCATGTTATGGCCTGAAAATATACAGCATTAAATATTTACTTAAAAAGAGACAAATTAGAATAAATAGAACAATCATCTTAGTGACATCACAATTTAGTAAAATCTTTAGAATTTTGTCAGGTACATTGTTTGCCAGAAATAAAAAGGGATTCAAAACTACAAAGTGCCAACATGGTCTAAAAGCGGGTGCACTAAACCAAAGGCAACACTATTTAAGATATATTGAATATGATTGAAAAAAGAAATGAATAAAAACTTGCAATAAATATGATATACAGAATACAAATAAAAACTATATATTTTATTACAAATAAAAAGGAATAAAATGAATCTAATTTAAAAAGCTAAATGTCTTTGTGTTTATTTAAAAAAAAAAGCTGACTTTAGGTCACACAAGCAGCAATAAACAAATAAAAAAAAATTCTACGCAAATCAACCCTATAAAAATTTGCTTGGTTATTTTTTGTGTAAACAACAGACGTCTATTTCTACTTTGCTATTTATTGGCGCAGAAACCTGCTGTTGCACTTTGTAATATTTTTCTTCTTATTCTCAGGTTCAAACCAGAAACTCGTCTTGACAGTAAATACAAATCTATCGTTACATTTACTCGCTTTACGTATTATCACATGACTCAGGAGTCACGGCCGACATCTGTGAGCTCGTACTGTTGATCCAGAATCTCGACTTCGGCTGCAGACGCCCGTCAAATATTGACCCTATCACGGGATGAGTAGATCCACAGAGAGACTTACGTGCGCTGAAGTAGGTGAACTGTCCAGGAACAGTGGTCCTCTCATAGTGGTACGTTTTACTCTGACAGCCCCACGGCCTGCGGCACAAACAGGAAACACAATGTTCTCCAACATCCCTCAAACCTCTTCACTCATCTGTGTGCTTCCCTCCCTTCTTCGACTAACACACGCTGCTGTGTAAAGAAACATGGACTCTACTGTATAATATGACCATGTATAGATGTTGCTCAAACATGTCACCCCCCCCAAACACACACAGACTCACATGGAATCCCACATGGTGAGGTTAACGTTCCCGTTGGGCAGCGCTGCGACGATGCCCATGGAGGCCTTCATCCTGTCTCTGTAAGAGACAAAACTTGGAGCGTCATAGGCCAGACCCACACGGTACCATTTCCCTGCAAACTAAACACAAACACACACACACACACACACACACAGGTAAGTTTACACACTAAAGATCTGAGTGTCTTTTACTCTTCACCGTACATTACATTACTTTACATGAAGTATTTTTGAACTCTCAAACCATTTTTGCAGTATTCTGGTTTGTACTACTCTCATCCTAACCACCATGTGACTTTTGACTGCAAACTATGTTGTACTATGTACTATGTCTTGAGTACCTAATATGTTGTTAACTTACAGTACACCTTCCGTCTACTTATGTGTTTACACCGGGGATCAGAGAGAAACAGAAACGCCTATGTCCTGTACACAGCAGGACTATCAATAAAGTTGACTTTGACTATATTTGATTAAATCTTTTTTGCTACATATATGAACTGTTTAAAAAAAAAAAGCTGGTAGGAACAATACAATTTTGTAAAGGGGGGAAGTTTCATCAGGGATAAAAAGGTTGTTAAGAAGGGATAAAGACAGATGGTTGTAATAATAAGATAAAAATAACAAAAATACAATAAGAATAAATATTTTAATTAAAAAATAATATGCAATAATATAATAAGAATAAAACAATAACAACATGTACAGACAGAATTTCGCAGATTTTTATAATGTGTGGTGGATTATTATTATAATAATCATTATTATTGTTGTTGTTGATGATGATATCAAAAGGAGATATCAATGATAATAAAGTAAAATCTAAATTAAAACAATTTGAAGCTGAACCAAAGCTTGTAAATTTGTTTTCAGTTTGTTTCTAAAAGAGGAAACTGTTGTAGCTCACGTGGAGGAGAACTGACGATACAATGACAAAGATACTTAATTAAAGTAAACATCCTAATACTAATTGGTATAAAGCATAATTGTTTTTAGTCTTTTGATGAGATTTGTTGATGATGAAAAACAGAACATCAGTAGAGTTGTCTATTCATGTGTGTGGACTTGGCCTTTTTTTCCTACTATTGGAAAATCTGCCATTTTGTGGCTGTTTTGCACGTAAACATACATTTACACAAATCTGTATTTTTGGCGTAAGTCAACAAAGGGAGCTACAAGGGAGCTGTGTCCATGTTTCCAACACTGCTGTGAACCACCGTGTTTCTGGTTGAAGGATGTGACATGGCTCAAGGAAAAATCCACTACATTTTGGATCAGGGGGCAGATCCGGGAATTTCTTTACATTTGTTTTAACAATGATAGAAAAAGAGTTTCTCAACATTTCTTTAATTTCTCGGAGCATTTGATCATGTTCATGGATCTTCATGTAAGTTATCAGACAGGTTCAGGGCACTGATATTTATAAATGTGTCCAATTTGGTGCAGATCCAAGCAAAGATATGGACCAAGTGAATTTAAATTAAGTTTCCTGGGTGGTAACTGTTGGGTCTTGGTGGAGGTATGAACTCCACTGAGAACGACGATTCGACTTTGTGGAAAAAAAAAAAACTGAGAACATCACAGACAAAAAGTCCAGGTTTCTCTTTTGCAAAAAAACGGAAAGTCCCACTATCGGGATCATTCAAATGCCATGGAGATAAATCCAGCTGCTGAACAAACAAGTCACGGAAAACAAGTGAAGAAGTTCCTCCTCATGTCAGACGTGTCTCGGCCATGTCAGACCAACATCTCTCAGCCTCCAGTGTGTGACGACACCCGAATAAAACAAATGTATTAATCACCACAATTTGTGATTGAACTGTCCCTGATGAAGAGGAGGAGGAGGGTGAGGGGGAGGGTGAGGAGGAGGAGTGAGATTAAACCGATGACTGTTTGTTTTGGGTCATCATGTGAGTAGCTGTTCTCAAACACACAACCTGTGTTCACCTGATAAACAACAACCAGTGAGAACACTAACACAGACGTTCCTCACTTCACAACACTGATTTAAACACTGTACATTACAAACATAGAAAGCTGTGTGATTGCGAGTGTGCGTGTGTGTCTGTGTGTGTCTTTGTGTGTGCATCTTACCCTCTGCAGGTTGAAGTCTCTCTGTGGCTTCACATCAGCGTCTACCACCATCATCAAGCACGTCACCATGACAACAGCCAGCACCGTGGTCCTCATTGCCGCAGGTAGAAGAGAAGAGGCGAGGTGCCGAGAGGTTGAGAGGGGATCTGAGCGGAGCCCAAAGTGAACTGCAGGCAGTCAACACACAGGTACAGAGTGGCACAGCCTGAGGCAATGTTTGTTCTTGGGTCGATCCACCCACCTGCTCGTCAGCCAATCAGGACGATCAGGGAACAGTGGCCAAGTGTTGAAGACGTGTGGTTCCTGAACGAGCCGGACTTCCCGCAGGTTACAGGAATATGTCAGTCACGTGGTCTGTTGTAGCTTCAGGATCAGGATCAGTTAGTCTCAGCACGACCTCAGACGCAAGTTTCCCCACACTTCATCCCGCACTGAGGGACAGGGTGTTGATCAATTTGGACTTTCTACAAATAATAATCATGTTCATTGGTAAAAAAAAACATATTCAGATGTACTCAGGTTATTTACTTAGATAGATGTAACTGTTTACGCTATTGGGGATGTGAATCAGTAACAATGTAGCATATTATAGAAGTTTGTAAGTAAAATATTCAATTTCTCAAGTCCCCCAGATTTGTAAATACAGTTATTTTCCACCACTTTGGAGGCCCAAAGGTAAACAGTGATAAAGTATTCAATCAATTAATTATTTACTATAAAACGGTCAGTTAGATTAGTTTGTTTATTAATCTACGAATACGTGGAGCTTGGGGCCGATTGGCAGGCTGAGTAAATATCAGAAATAGGCCAATGGGAAGGAGAGTAAATAATTATACACAGAGCATATGATCGATGTGTAAAAGTGGGTTTGGAAGGAGCTGTGTTTGACATGAGAACTCAATTTTGAGTTCTTTTGAGGTTTTGTCTAATTCATCAAGATATAGATAAATATAAGTATCAAATAATAATCATCTCAGATGTAACATTCTCTTTTGTGTGAGTTTTCACCGGTTCAACTCAAATACAGTTTTCCTGATGTTTTCCAGTCTGGTTTCGTTGTTGGACTGTCAACTGGCTATTCATACTTTCTTTATAAAAAAATTGAGAGGATATTGAACAGACAATAATTTACTAAAGCTTTAATAATATTTAGTAGAAACTCCCTTTACAGGAAGTTCAATATAACCTGAAGTGACCTGCCTAACCAAAGCTTTGTTGCAATAATGCTACAGGGTCTTTCTAGGTAAATGACCATGTAGCTTGTGCGGAAACAGTTGCTGCCAGAATGAAACAGCAAAGAGTCAACGTGGATTAGAGAAGAAAAGTGTCCAATCATACGGCTTAAAGAAAACCAGGGGCCAAGTGAACAATTTAAATAGTTTTTTATTAATAATGATTTTCCATTTGCAGCAGGGCTTTTATCTCATCTTCTTCAAATGCACGACGTATACAGCTCGCCTTATGTGGACAAGAGGACATCAGTGTGTGTGTGTCTCACACTCACCTCACAGACCTCCCCTATATACACACACACACACACACACACACGCTCACACAGACACACACACACACGCAGACATGTACAAACCAGTTTCCTTCTCTAGCACTTTTTTCTGAGGAACACGACAGCAAGAAAAAGACAAAAAGCGCAATAAGCAGGTTGAGTGATGTCGTTTCGGAGACATGAGGAGACCAGAGAGACACTTGGACAAAGTCCTCAGTTAGGGGTTGTGATCTGTGGCCTGTCTGCAGTGTAATGACCCTCACATAATAATCCTGAACCTCACAAGTCATTGTTTTCATCTCGAGACTTCTCTTCACTGATCTCAGTATGAGACGCCTGAAAAATATTTTCACTTTCACTAGAGCTCAACTGAATAAACTTGAACATCAACACACACACTTCAATCACCACAGAGTGACACAACGCACTATCTCAGGGTTTTGGGGGGCGGTCATGAAATTGTTTTTTCATCTGTCGATTCATAATGTGAATAAAGTAAATGTACAAAGAAGCTGGGCGATAATAATTTGTTTGACAAACTCTTGAATCAAAAATGTAAAAGAAAAGACTTTTAAGATTGGTGATATGTACAGTCCAACTGAAACATAACAAAAAAACTAAGTTCTAAATTTGGAAAACCATCGACAGTGAAAATAAATCCAGATTTTGGAAATACATGTTAGATTTTCATTTAAATCAACACATTTATTTTCTGTTACAGTGTAATTTGATAGTTTATCTAATGACTGCATGATAACACGATGGCTTCTCTTCAACTTCACTAAAAGTATAGGTGAAGTCACAGTGCCCCCATCTGGTGAAACAGGGGAATCAAAACCTCAACGCAGCCTGTCCCACAGACCCTTCACTCACTGAGAGCCCTTTCCTGCGTTGACCTCCAGCATCTGGGAAATGGTAAACAGGCTCCAGGCCAAATTCATCTAGAAAGCAAAGAGTCCTGACTGGGTCCATGTGCCAAACATTTAGAATAAACAAAAAAAAGAAATCAACTGTTTGATTGTCTTCCACTCAGTCCCCCTTTTTATACCAAAGCCACAAAAAAGCTGCATTTCACGCAAAGAAAAGAAGAACGAACACAAATACCAGTGAAACAATCAAATGTGTAATCAACAGTTTCTCAAAAATAATAATTTAAACTCATAAAAAAATTAACACAAAGAAAAGGAAACCTCTTATTCAGAGTGCTCGTCTATGAGGCTGTGTAGTCACGCGCCCCCTGGTGGTCGGGGTTCGACAAGCGCAACCCCTCGGTCAGAAGCATCATAACAGCCAAACTGCGTTCTCTTCGTAAATTACACTTTACAAAAAATCATCATCATCATTGGTCGCTCATTTTTGCTTTTCAGACATTCATGAGAACATTTCACACTCATCATCAAAGAACGTGTGAGAGAGGGACTCAGAACTAAGACTACAGAGGAAGCAGGGATGATTCTCAATTTCTGTCAAATGGCTTTGTTTGTCTTTTTCCTCCCCACCCAAAAAAACCTGGGAAATGAGGAGTGAGAGCAACTTTGATAAACAGCATCAGCAGCCATCAAGGTCGACTGTGTCAGTCAGTGCAAAGAAAGTAATCAAAGTAAAGCCATGGAAACATATTGAGAGTCCAAAAGCACTGCCAGAGTAAAACCTACGAGGAATTAGAGCCAGACGTTAAATGTTGGCAGCGACCTGCCTCGCTTTACGGCCACTGACTAAGGATGTGGGACTCTTAGAGAAAGACAATATTTCAAATCTATTCAACTACTGTTTTTAACTTTTGTCTGAAGCAGATGTGGCAGAGAATAAGAATCCAGACGAGGCAGAGGATCCAAACAGGGCTCGGGCACCTGATCCCGGCTGGATCCTCCGACTGTGGCTCTACATCTCTTCGAGTGGGTAGATGGAGAGAAGGAGGGAAGAGAGGATGGAGGGGGTTGGCAGAAAGACGATAAAGGCCTAAAGTAAAAGGTGCTGAGCAAACGGTAACGTGGGTGAATGATATCCCACTACGACACGAAATGTCTAAAAACTAATAAGATAATGGAGGATAGAGGCTCAAGGAGAAGAGGGAAGGTACAGGTCCAGCGCAGGGAACCATATGAGACACTATGTGTGGGCCAGGGCCTGTGAATCAGGGAGGTGAACTCACAGTAAGGCACAGTGCTCTGCTTGTGGTCGATGAAGCTCATTCATGCTGCTGCGACCTCCGATGACCAAAGACAAAAAACGATGACGAAGCACATTTTTCCTCTTCTTCTATTTCCATACAGTGTCCCTCCTCCCTGCTCTTGAATCTTTGGATCGTTCGGCTCTCCTGAATCTGGCAGAACATCCCGCTTTAGCGAACAGAAAATACTTAAACAGAAAATAAAATAAACTTACAAGAGCTTCTCTCTCTTCACTCGAGTGTTTCAGAAGAATATTCTCGCACACCGTACGATACGTCTACGTTTAAACGACCAACCTGCACAATACAGCGGCACGATCCCGCTGTACACCAGCTCAGTCAGTGACCAGCGCTGTGAGTGGAGAAAGCCCCATGTGTTTAGCCCAGGGTTGAATCAGTCAGATCACTTTTCCTGTGTGTTATTGAGCCGCTGATATAAAATGCAGGAAACCGATTTGGATAGAGATACAAAAAAGAAAAAAACCCTGATACATTTGTCACGACCACGAGAGAAGAAAGCTTTTACAACATAAATTACTAAAAACTATTCTTAAATATGTAAACAAACACTACAACTTAAATATATTTGGTGTGATGCAGACATATTTAAACGCAAAGACTTGTTTTTATATCAGCTCTGGTGTGGTGCGGCTGATTATTGCACTGCAGGAGCTCAGAGCCCTATTGCACTTTAGTGAACCCTTCAGCTGGAGCCACTGGTCTGATTCAACCTCTGCACTTCACATGTTCATCAGTTCCCTTTACAATTCATCGTGGTGTCCCTCCTTCACTTTCAGTGCAAACTGGAAATGAACAAGAGGAGACCAGAGGGGTCATTTCAGATAAAAGTGTGGTTGTCACAGGTTTGTCACTGCTGGCGGATTGTGCAGGTGAAGTCAATGATCGAGAATCCAGTTTAAAAAAACAACAACATTGCTAAAATAGCGATCAGAGAGAGAGAGAGAGAGATTAGGTCCTTGTAGGTCCCTCCGATGTGTTCTGAATCCATATTCCTCTTCTTCATCCATAAAGTTTGTGTTTTTCTGTAAGTTTCAAGTTTTTGCATTCAAGATGCTAGGCAGCCTGTACTCCTAACGACCCCCCTCCTCTCCCAGCCACCCGTGGTGTCCCCCCCCCCCCCCCCATAACATCTGGCTCAGTGGATCGTGATGAACACACCGTGGGGGGGTGGGCTATTGGGGTTTGAGAGCTGTCTGCACCGGGATTATGTGGCGATGAAGAGCGGTCTCAAGTTACCAAATAGCCCTGGTCGCTAGGTTTGTGCATCTCTGTGTTTGCTGAGGTAGGGAGAGGAGTTGCCGGGGAGATTTCAGGAGGGATAATTGGAATAGTGCTGTGTGTGTGTGTGTGTGTGTGTGTGTGTGTGTGTGTGTGTGTGTGTGTGTGTGTTTGCGTGTGTTCAGCGTGCTAAGAGCTAAGTGAGCTTGGGAATAAAACATGTCTGTGTGTGTTGGCATTAGAATGACCACATGTGTATTTGTATGGCTATTACTTTATATGTGGGGACAAGGTTCTGCGTTCTGCTCTCAAAATATGTTCCTCCGTCTGTATGTGTGAGTGTGTGTGTCTGTATAAATGTCGTCGTCAGCCTAGTCATCACAATTTGTGTTTCCCTGACAGTATCGAGCGGTAAAACTCCTCATCCAGCCGCACGTAGCGCCCTCTGCTGGAATCCATGAAGTAGAGTCTGTCCGACACTGCGCTCGGATCAAAT
Source organism: Pleuronectes platessa (assembly GCF_947347685.1). Classification (NCBI taxonomy): domain Eukaryota; kingdom Metazoa; phylum Chordata; class Actinopteri; order Pleuronectiformes; family Pleuronectidae; genus Pleuronectes; species Pleuronectes platessa. The sequence goes on along the minus strand of NC_070644.1, from coordinate 15,127,340 downwards.
CCATCTCTACGCATGTCCGTCTTCTGAAACTTAAATGTTGCTGAGAAAGAGAGACACGGAGAAAATGTTGCTATCTCAGTTTGTCCTACAATGCATTAACAAACATTTTCGTTTTTTGATATTGCTATTGAACAGATTTGATTTCTCATATCTACTCACTCTCAAGTGAGATTTAAGGCTCGTGTAAACATTTAACGAGTGACACTCACACAATGTTTGAGGTGGAGAAGGATTTACTGTCTTCTTCAAAACAAGTTTTTTTTTAAATTGCATTTTAAGAACGCCTGTATTTGTCTTTTATGTTTTACCTAAACAGCAATGGACAGAGTGTTGTACCTGTCTTGTTGACCTCTGGCAGGAAGCGGAGGAACACGGGTCTGGCGTACGGAGGCAGCGCCTTCTCCATGTCCTTCACAAACTTCTCCAGGTCTGTGTTGTTAGAAGGATCAGCGACGGCTGCCATGCCAGCCTTTCCCTCTGCTCCTGCTCACACACAAACAGGAGAGTTAGAGGTTAGAGCCGAGGAGTCAGGTCAGGCAGATGCTTGGGTTCATGCAAGAAATACAGTACGTTTCTTTTAGTTATAAACTGCTGGTACAGTCAATGTCTTAGAGCAGATGAGATATTTCTGCCTGCCTTATTTTATCTATGTACGTCATTACCTTATTCAATTATTTTGTATTGTCAATGGACAGTACGTTTTTCATGTTGCCTCCTCTGATCAGTACGACTTGTGTATCTTGTTATTTGTCACTGTACTTTCCTGATCAAACTAGTTCCCCTCTTTGAGGATAAATACATTTATCTAATCTAATCACAGTGACTGGAAAGTGGCATTTTCTGATTTGTCTTTAGAGTCCCTCAGTCTGCAAAGCTTCAACTACAGCTCAGCTTTATATGTGGACACTTCTCTAAATCGTGGAATTCATTTAATGTCCCGATTGGTCAAGCAAAGACTGAAAAAACAATACAGTTTGGTTAATTTCTCTCTATTCAGCGTGTCCCTGCATGTTGATTTAGCTTTCAAGGAGGATTTGAATTGAGACACGTTTTTAAATAATACTTAAATCCAACTGAAAACAGGAAGGCTGCATGAGAATGTTCACACAAATTGACCTTTTAATCTCAAATATATAAATATATACACACATCAAATATTCAATCATGCACAATAAGTAAGAGGAGGACATTACCTGGTACTTCCACTCCGTACACAACTACATCTTTCATTTCTAGCAGCCTGCTGAGTGTTCCCTCCACCTCAGTCGTGGAGACGTTCTCTCCTTTCCAGCGGAAAGTGTCTCCTGTCCGGTCCTTGAAATACATGCTGCCGTAAATGTCCATGATCAACACATCGCCTGGGGAGAGGAGGATCATATTAATTAGTTTTACTCAAAAGAGAATTTGGCGAATAGCTTCATATGTGTGTGGTTGTGTGACTAACCAGAGAGATAGGCACTGTCTCCCTTCTTGAAGACACTGTGAGCAATCTTCTTGCTGGTTGCCGTTTGGTTGACGTAGCCATCAAACCTCCTGAGGGGGTCGTTCTGAATGATCCTGCCTACGAGCTGGCCAGGCTCGCCTAGAAAGAGAGAGAGACAAAGAGAGAGAGAGAGAGAGAGAGAGAGAGAGAGAGAGAGAGAGAGAGAGAGAGAGAGAGAGAGAGACAAAGAGAGAGAGAGAGACAAAGAGAGAAGTGGGAAAGTCATATTAATGAATGAAACAAACTATAACTATTATTTGAGCTCCACCAGGTTTGTCAGAGGTCTGTGCATCTCTATGTTAACAAATCACACACATTACAAACACAATGCTAAGCTAATCATTTGGGGACTGCAGGATGGCTGGTTTGAAAAGTGACTTTTGATATCATGCCAATATACACATTTTTATGTTGCATCATAAGTCTTAGGTGAGGCCATCAGTCTTTGTGGTGAAAGAAATATCCTTGTGCAAATAGCGAGAATCACTACAGAGTAAGCAGTCAGCTCTAATTCACTGTTAATAAAACATGTGTTTGTGGATGTGAATGTATTAACAGTTGTATATTTGTCTGCTTAACACCACCTCTGTTTGTTCACTAAAGCTCACCAAGCTGATGTATAGTTTAATATGTGAACAAGCACACACACACACACACACACACACACACACACACACACACACACACACACACACACACACACACACACACACACACACACACACACACACACACACACACACACACACACACACACACACACACACACACACACACACACACACAGTACACACAGTACACAGTACACACAGTACACAGTACACATACCAGGTTTACAGGGAATGCAGACGCCGTCAGGCCCCCGAATGAGCTCCATGGTCTCTTCATCAACCCTCACCAGTCGGATGGGGTAGATGAAGGGTAAAATCTGACTGTTGAAGCCACAGGCTCCGACCTAGAGGACAGACAAACAATGTCAACAACCACAGTGTGGATCAGTGTGGTGTAGAGACGGCAGAGGCTGTTAGAGCTCTAACGAAAAGTTAAGCCTTTGATAACACTGTGAAGTTCTCTCAGCGGAAGTCGTATACACATAATAGTAATTTCCCTAAAAAAAAAGACTTTGATGTTTGGTCAGAGCGACAGAACTTCAGTGCACGTTCCCTACCCGGTTATCGAAGTTGCCCAGGCTGCAGTTGCACTCTGTGGCTCCGTAGAACTCTGCAATCTGCGGGATGTTGAAGCGGCCCATAAACTCCTCCCATATGCTCTGGCGAAGGCCGTTACCCAGCGCCATGCGCACCCGATGGCGCTTCTCTGTGTCCCGCACTGGCTGGTTCAACAGGTATCTGCAGATCTCGCCAATGTACTGCACAATCTGTTGGAGGATGGTGGTAAGGAACAACATGAGACACAACAGAGATGTGAATTCACTTATTAGAGATTTAATACCTTGCTCATAATAATGAAAAATCGTTCCACAGAGGGGGTATAACATTAAATCTTGAGATTACGTTTATGGGATGTGACATGTAATAAGTCTTCAGCGGCACTGACTGGCTAGAGCGTGCTACTCACTAACTAAAGGAGTCTGTAATTTACACGGTGCTTACAGTGCAGTTGTATTTGGCACAGTCGTCCCAGAAACGCGAGGCAGAGAACTTCTTTCTGATGACTACGGTCATGCCATGGATCAAACACTGGCCCACTCCCACAATGTTTCCTGTGGACAGAGAAATACGAGCTGTCATGGTCGTAGGGTACAAGTCCCACATGGAAATATACAAAGACATTAATAATAACAATAATAAACTAATATTATACACCGTCAAAAACTGCATAGTATAGCAGAAAGGCTCCACAGTCATTCATTGTTTAAAGTGGTTGAATTGGACTTATTTTCCCACTTGGTACAATGTGTTTGGAGCTATCTAAAAACAGCAAATGAACTCAACAACTGCACAGCCACCCTGAGGACAAAGTGGTGTCAGTGGTGCCAATCTCGGGTCAATCTGAGCCAACTACATGGCCAGCTGTGCTAATTTGACCTAAATGGCTCCTGTAGCCGGCTGTGATCTGCATGATGTGGTTGCAGATGAGAAAAACTGTTTCAAGCATCTAGGATTTATCAAGGTCTGATCTAGAGAAGGATTGAAGTACTTTGCCTTCTTGATGCAGCTTTTATTAATGCATTGAATGGATACGTTTATAAACTCATCCACTGATTTGGATGAGCTGCACAGTTATGACTTTACCTGCAGAGTGGTAGAGTGGAAGGCAATCATACAGCACATCGTCTGGCGTCATCCTGAAGCCGTAATATACCAGAGCTGCCATGCGGTAGTACCTGGACACCAGGGTGTGGTGGGGAAAGTGAATAAAGTAAAAATAAATCTGACATGGTTTATGTGTTTTCTCTTCCACTACGATTCTTGAACTACACATGAAAGCAGCAGAGGATCAACAAAGAGAGCAGCTGTGGTTCCTGCGTGTCTTTAGATAGCTGCACGGCTCCTTCCTACCTGCTGTGCACGACAATGGCAGCTTTCGGCATCCCAGTGGTTCCTGATGTGTAGATGTAGAATAGGCGATCTGTAACAGAGAGAACAGTGAGAGTGAGAACACATAGACGAAGTGTAAATGATTGGGGTTAATCCTTATTTAGAGGGCTTGATACAGTTTAATTATTATTTGAGCATCGATTACTTATTGTCTACATATAGATATATAAAGTTTTTCCCTGAGCACAGCACATGCTTAGCTTACATGCACAGTGGGACATCAACAAAAATGTATCAAAATAGATCAAATTAATTAAATAAAATACAGGCAACAGAGTTCCAGAGTTCCCTGATATCACAATGGAGCCCTTGTGTTTGGATTTCAGTTTCCTGCTCTCACTTGATCTTATCTGGAGCGACAACCACTGTTAAGCAGCCCCTCTGTGCAGCGATACTTCACTTTCACACTGCACTACACCGCGACCTGTATGTGTACACTCACACAGGCTCTAATCACATCTGAATGTGACCTTACTGTTCTAATCCTGATGCGTTTTGTTTGTGTCGAGATAGTCAGAGAAACGTTTTACAAGCATGAGCAAAGGTCGCAGGTTTTATAGCAGAAGCCGCCTGTGTGGCAGCCATGTGGGGCTGAGGTGGCCGATATAATACATATGAATCAGCAGGTAGGACTTGATAAATTGTTCTGATTCATACATAACTGATTAGATCTGTGGATACAGAGAAAATCTGAAATGCTATGTTGATAAATGCAACAAAAAAAAATCTGAATGCAGGATTTATAATGGAGGGTATGTTTTAAAAATGATCTTGATTTGTTTATTAGGATTCAATTCATTCTGTTGACCCAGATACCGTATACCAGTTGCCTTAGAAACAAGCAATACATACAATCCCTAGTGAGGCATCAGTAATTGTCTATTACAAGAAAAACAGTGGAATCATTTCTCTCATTTAGTTTGTGACCATTAACTTATGAATCATGCAAATGCTTTATTCATGTGTGAACAATATTAATAAGAAACGTATCATTTCTAGCTCCGTGTTGAATTGTCACTATTTCCAATGTGATGTATTGCTGGGATTTCATTGACTTTGAGTTATTGCCTATTTTTATTGCCCTAAAGATATTATTCACCACTTGTCAACCTGTCTCTGCTGCCTGACTATCAGGGAAAGCAAAGAAATTACTTTTTGAAATTGCTGTATTCCTTTAGTTCGAGTGTGCACTGACAGTCTGACTATGAATTGGACACCCTGAAAGAATATCACCAAAATTATTCCCAAGAGCAACCGTAAAATGTCTGGAAAACTGACGACGCTTCTCACCTGTGAAGCAGCGTTGGGGCCGGCTGGGCAGGTGGGACGGGGCTGCAGCCAGCAGGGGCTCGAGGCACTCGGTGCCCTGAGGGACTCGTTTCGGGTCCCAGTCTCCGGAGCAGAACGTCTGCACCGTCTTCCCCATTGAACTGTGGACCTCACAAACAGCTTCGAGAGGGGAGACAAACACATAGGAACAAATTAGGTTTTTTTCCCATCGCCGACTGCAAGAGGACAGCATGTGGTGTAACATTTAAGCACCAGAGCAGACAAGGAACAAAGGAGAAAAACATTAGGGGCGGAAATTGGGAGAGTGAGGGGGAGAAAAAAAAAGAAACCTCTTGAATATTTTCCCCTTGAAAAACTGACTTCCTTTAAAAGCCCTGTGTCATGCTGGCTCAGTGCTAATGCTAGTGCCTCGACTCGGCCGGGCTCAGGAGCCAAGAGGCTGCGTTTCTAATTACTTAAAAAGGTATAAAAAGCACATGACAGGTCCAGGATCCAGCACATAAACTCTTCCATCAATCCTAACATAGTCTCCAACTCCACAGTGCTGCGTCAGCGCTAGAGAATGGTCGGGCTGCACTGTCAACATTTTTCTAAGGGGGGAAAACACTCTGGCTTGTTTGTGTGACTTTAACCAATCACAGTTACCTTGGGTGGTACTAAACCCAAGATGCAGCTAGGCTGTATCAAGGAGGGATTTGTTTAGATGGAAAATGTGCTAGGCTGATGTGCTAAATGTAATAGGCCAAAAGTGGAAAGTGAGGATAATGTCGGCTGAATTTGGCGCCCAACACCCGGAGTGGACATGCTGTTAGTCAGACTAATCCCAGGATGACCATCTGAAGACTAATTCGCTCATAGCTGATGGGCGATCGCAACAGATATAACTTTGTAGCTGTTGCGATCAGGGCTTTTCAGATTATGTAGGGACCCTGAAGAGGATAATGAGGAGACTGAAATAGATCCTTAAATTAATGTTTGGCCAATCGACTGAGCTGCTGCAATTTCTTTTAATCCATTAAAACAACAGACGTAATGTTACAATGCAGCTAATTTATAAAAAACAATATGTGAATCAACAGGGGTTTACACTGACATTAAATTGTTTTTAGTTTTTGTTCCAACTATCAGTTCAGTCTTAAAAATAACCTGACATGATTTAGCTGAGTATCGTACAGTACATATCTGTCTGCATGTCAGTGCTGTAGGTCAACCCCCCCCCCCTTACATATACAGTACCTCTTATCTGTTTAATGTTATCATTTATCAGACAATCTTTAATGCTTGGACCTTGAACACAGGACATGATGGAGACATTGCTCCACTTCCTTTTTCATTATTTCTTCCCTTTCCTTCATCCGCCCGCCATTTAAAGCTGCAGTGACTGATATTAAAGAGAAACCTCCTTCAAAAGCCATCCATCTTTTATGACCTCCCTGCACCACTCAGCACTCTCAGTCTCACAGTGGAAGCAGCACAACACTCAGCAGCATGAGGCGTCGTCAGACAGATTGTAAAGCCCTCTGAGACAGATTTCCAGCTACAATCTTGAATGTGTTGACGTAACAAACAAAATCTGTCACATATCCTTCAGATGCTTCTCCAATCTATAACTCTACCCCCCCACCCCCCTCCTCCATACTTCCCCACACTCACCATCAGTCAGCTCGGCGCCAAAGACCACAGCCTTGGCATTGGAGATGGTGACACAGTGGACCAAGGCCTCTAGTCTCAGATTGAAGTTGATGAGAGCGGCCTCTACTCCGATCTTGGCCATGCCCAGCCAGAGGCCCACGTACTGGGGCCTGTTCTCCATGAAGAGGGCCACCACATCACCCTCCTGAGGAGAGAAACAACAGAAAGAGGGACTCGTGAAGCCGACTGCCATAAAGTCATCGGCTGACTTTGAATCTTATTTGTTTTCTGTCATGTTTCAGGGGAAATTGTTTTATAGATGTACCTTGAAACCCCGCTGTAGCAGCAGGTTAGCCACTCGGTTGGAGTACTCGTCCAACTCTCGGAAGGTCCACTTCTCCCCCGTCCCCTCGAAGATGAGTGCTGTCTTTTCACCATGGCGACGCACTGTCTCAGCAAAGATCTTGGGAAGGGTGTTCTTCTGTTTGAGGTGACGTCTGACGTTCATCTTCACACGCAACAACACACCGGCCGCACTGAAGGAAAAGGAGATAATTCATTATTGAAAGAGAAAATCCACAGTTTAAAATTGCTTTGGCAAAAGCTTTGGCAAAAATACAAATTCAATATATTTATTGTGACCAATGATGGTGACTTTTACAACACTTATCTCAGACAGCTTTAGGAGTCAGTTGGTTTTTACTGATGAAGCTCATCTAACTAACTAACGGTATCTATCCTGCAGTATATTCTATTGATCTAACTATGCTGTTCAAAAGGTAATGAGGCATAAAAGGTTATGACAGAGATGGCAGTAAATGGAAACATCTTTACGGTGCAAAGGTACAGGGAGGGATCGGAAACAAATCTATCGAGCCAAGTTACATCACAGCAACACTGTGATGGTGATAATATTTTTTATCTTTGAGGATTACTTTCATGCTGGTCAGATAACCACATTGAGCGTTGCAGAGTTGTCTTTTTATGTCATTATCTCCACCAGTGAGTTTTTTTGCTTTCATTGCTGTTTCTCTGATAACAGGATTACACAAAAACTATTTATTTGAAACTTGATGGAAGCTTATGGGCCGAGGAAGAGCACATTCATTATTTTGGATCAATTTAGGGGAAGAAACCAATGATCTTCAGGAAAAAATTTGTAAAGATGAAGTTTGGTGTACATCCGGATAATGATGCAGATGAATTGGATCGCAATGTATATATGAATATGCAATAAGGCGATAAAGTGGCCAATCAGCCTTTAAGGAGGTTTCAATCTCCGACTGCGGTTGTAGTTTATACACTTCACCGCAATCAAGCTGTGAGCCGTTTCTAATGCAACACATGAGCTGGATGGACTCTAAACTATGTAAATAACGTAATGACAGTTTTATGTGGATTGGAGGTTGGTTTAGTCAGCGATAGACGGTGAGAGGTGAACCATACAAGTTTCTGACATTGTAAAGACCTACCCCACGTCACCACAGATTGCACAACGAGAATTTATGAGTCACTGAGGAAACAGCCTTCTTCACCCGGTCAGATATGGTGAATTTTTAACCTCGAGGCCTCAGACAGAGCACCACACTATCAGAATTATACACTTTGAGCTATTTGCAGCTTGGCAGGTAAACCTCACTTGGAGGCTGAAAGTTTAGGAAGTTATCGGTCTTAAGAAGATAATAATTTACAGTAGTTGTAATGAGGCATTTCAGCTAAATGTCTTTAAATCACAAACTGATCTTTGCCTCTTAGTGGTTAAAGAGATAATTATAGCTTATCACTACTTGTTAAGTCACTTTGTCTTATTTCCTAGATGGTGGAATGAGCTCCCCATAGACATCCGGACATCTGAAAGTATACACATCTTCCGCCGAAAACTAAAAACACACCTCTTCCGACTCTACCTTGAATGAATGAAAAAAAAAACAAAAAAAAAAAAACACTAACAACTCTTTGAAACTAACACTTTTAGTAGCACTTAAATGGCACTTACTTATAGCACTTTGTAGTTTTGTTTTATTTTGAAGAAATTGTACTTTCTTGATTCTTGTTGTCCTGGGTCTGTACCCTCGGGGTTGATGCACTTATTGTAAGTCGCTTTGGATAAAAGCGTCAGCTAAATGAAATGTAATGTAATGTAATGTAATTTCTCATGGAGAAATACAAAAACGCTATTGAGGAGAAATAAGGAAGTTATTCACAAATCACTTCCCAGAGCAAACCCCAAATGTAAACACTAGCTTTGGGTGAGACAGACACTCTGCTCCCCCATTCTCCTCTCTGTCCTTTGTTTCTGTCTAAAATACTTCAAGCTACCAGTTATGTCACATAATTCTGAAACTTGCGCGACAGATATATGCAGCTGGTTACAAACATTCACTAACAAATTAGGTCTGTTGAACAAGAGTCTCAGGTCCTGGCCACTGAGTTCTAAAACGATGATGGTCTACATTTTTGCAAAGATTGAGATGTGAAAACCAGTGCACATGCTCCTCTGTTGGACGACCCTGCTGACACTTGAAACAATAAAGTCAATCCAAACAGCTTGATACCGAAGCAGTGTTTATTCAGAGAGGAGTCTGTAAGGGAACGAGACCTGGTGCATGATTTTAATAATGAACTAAGACATTACAGCATTACTGTCAATGAGTGGATATAATTGTGTTGCGTCATCACATATGATTCCGCTGAGGGGTGATAAATGATCAATCTGATTTATAGCCCTGTCCTATGACCATGTCTTTGAAAGGTCAGCAAAGATATTTAAAGTTTTTATTGGTCATATTCGGACTTTTCAATAACATATGGCGCAAATGTTTATGTTAAATGTTTCTTTGCAAACCATAGTGTGTACAAATGACTTATTCAAATTACTTTCTGTACAAGGTTTTGTTCTGGCTGCAGAGAAAACTATCCTCAGGAACATTGACTGAGAAGCATTTCAGTCTTTTTACAGTGGCACAGTTTATCTTATTGTACTGCACTTGACGTGAAATAATTGTAGCTGTTCTCCCACATATACTTAACTTATAATTAACGCTGTAAGAATTATAGCTCTTTATCATAAGCAAACTACAATTCCCTAATTTCTTACCACGATAATGAGGCTTTTGTTCTAATACTGCTCCCACAAGCTGGATATTAATACCTAATTTAAGCTGAAAGTCAGCACTGTATCCTCGAAGGTATTGTTTCACTTGAGTTCCAGTGTTCTGGAGTACAGAGCCTAAACAGCTAATTTGTCATTGTCAAAGTACATACGGCGCAATACTGTGCCTCACACTTTCTGTTATAGCAAAGACGTAATCAGTTGAAAAGCGGTAAATTAAAAATCAATGGTATTATTTTTTCCCATGCTTGAGAGAGGCTGCAAAGCATTTCAATGGCTTTTCTGGGTTCAATTATTCATCATTAATTACACTTACTGTAAGTCTCTGCCGATAGTTTTGGCAAAAATCTGCAGGAAGCTCCATCCTCCGCTTCCCAGATAGAAGATCAGGATGGCCGGCAGAACCTGGTACCAGGGCAAGCCCACCAGCAGCCTCAGCACAAACAGCAGGGCTGTGCAGCACCCTAGACGCATCATCCTGGAAGAATGCACAAACAAAAAAGGAAAGAGATAGTGACCGACGGGCTGCAGACTGTGGCTTGCAACTCCAAACATGTCAGACTAAACATCTGTTCATTAGGAGACATGTTAAACTGGGGTTCAAGCAAGTTTCGCAACAGTGGTATTCAAACCAATCCACTCTGGAAGTTATCTCTTGAGTTGACTCGAGTGCAACTTGACTTGGCTGCAGATCGGGTGGGAAATCCCGGTTATTAAACTCATGGCATCTGTAGGGACAGTTGTTAGAGACACATGGAGTCACCTGTTGTTTACACTGAATCTACAGTCAGTTTGAAATGAAGTCGCTCTTGGTCGGGTGGGGAAACGTCTTCAAGGTCTACGACCACGTACAGCTGCCCGTACTGTAAAGAACGTCACCATGTCCCTGTTATCTTTTGGTTACATGGCTTCAGTCAAATAAACAATGGTCCGTCCTGATTACTTGTATTACAAAGGTTAAATTTCCACCGGCTCACTTGACTCTGGGTTTTGCAGTTATGAGCCAATCATAAGAGGCGAAGTAGTGAGTTGTTAATATGAGAAGAAACCCTGATACTTTCCATTAGTGTCAGTTATAGCAGAATCTAACAGTGACATTCTACACAAATAAAATGAAGAATATTATTAATTACTTTGAGTATTTTAGCTTTTTTATGTCTTCTAATGATCTGATTGGTTGTTTGTTGACAGGTTTCGATCTACCTGCTCCAGAGCAGATTAGGGATTCAGCATAGGTTGCCATGGTGATTTCCCCTGGCAGGAAGTGAACCAGTTTCTTAGGAGTGAAAAACCAGAATGTAAACCTGACGTTACCTCGATCACCACACATCTTTCTCATAGTACAGACCCCTGGATCACTGAGAACCTTCACGGATGTCCTGGGCCCATTAGCCTCACATTAACTACTTAAGTGGCCATAAGAGGAGTGTGGTACATTTGTTTTGTTTTAAGTGTTCGTTATTAATGAAACCAAGAAATCCTTTCGAGTTTCTTTTTTCTTGCAGGCGAAATGAAGCCCAAGGCTGAAGGGACCTTGGGGAAACCCTTATTCAAAATAAATAGTGCATTTGTGACAGCCAAGATCCACAGAGGACAGCTTGGGTTGAGCTCAGTGTCACCCGATAGCTGGGAAGATGATCCCAAACCAGTGACAGATAGGTTTACATTGCATATTATATATTCATTAGGCTGGTTAGAAAAAACGCTGACGGGTAGAATTATGGGACAACAATCGAGCCTTAATGGAAACACGTCGATTTTTATCACAGTAATGTAGGTTTTCCAAGAAGCTGACTGGATATTTTTTGCCCTGTGTCCCTGCATGTGGCTCTAATGGTGGTGATGGCTTCATGATGGCAATTCAATAACCCTGCTGCTATTTACACCACCGCTCTGTGACTGGACGATTAAATTACAATCCAAGCGGCTCAGCATGATAGAATATGTGACACGTCAGGGGAAAGAAATGCAGTAAAAGGAGGAGCAGCCACTCCACAGTTAAACGAAAAAATATAAACCGTCATAATTTGCTGCTGCTGCTGCTGCTACACCCGGAAATTTAGCAGGCGCATAGCATCATATTGCGGTAGATAGCAGGGGAATCATTGGGAGGCTCAACCCACTAATGGTGAGACGACACCTCACCAACCATGTGCGCGTTCAGACCGGGCCTTCAGCCGCAGCCCGGCTGGGGAACATCTCTCGGGCTAAACGCTGGCACGATGGAGCTGGTCGCGGTAACAGGCGCGCCATGGAGAGCAGGATGCGCAGCGTATTGCGCGCATCGGCTTATGGAGGAAGCGGATGGACAGTGTGACAACATCAGCAACCCGTTACAGGATGAGGAGGCAATGCTGGGCAGATAGCACCCGCATTCACATCACCCATCACGGGGCACGAGAGCGCGCGGAGCCGACTCTCGAGTCCCGTCTGTGGACCTGCGCGCTCCACAAGGTTGACAAAGGACAACAGCGTCCCTGCCGTGGCTCTGTCTCCCTTTCTCCGGGCGGACAATAACCGGAGAGATCCGTGAAATGAATCATCACAGGGTTGCTCAGACCGGGAGGTTTTTTTTGGGGGGTGGGGGGTTTACGTACCTTGCACTGGACTCGCACCGTCACAGCATGTATGTGCGCAGAAATCCCCTGACGCGTAAATTCGTTGTGTGCGATTCCACCTTGATCGGCTTACGCGTTAGCCCGGTTCGCTCTCACAGCCGCTCGCCTGGCTCCACAGAGGCTCACACGGACAGAGACGCACGCACCGGGATCCCCCCCTCCTCTGGGTGTAAGTGCCACACTGAGCCGCTGCTCCTCTCCTCCGGCCGATCGGGAGTCAGATTCGCCTGACGGTGCGCGTCGACTTTGACCCCGCGATCCTCATCATCCCGCAGCCGACAGCCTTTCTGAGATCATTGTGGCCGATCACCTCGCTGGCGCACGTAATTCAAATGACCTTACAATTTTCTAAGCTGCGCCCGCCCACCACCGTCAACGTCCCATCACTTGTATCAGGAATAAGGGCTGACGGACGTGCGCCTCAGCCAATGGAGAGCTGCCTTCTATTTACAAGTCTCATCCGGCAGGGGCGGGTTTGCGGCACTGGTGAAGAGGAAATGCGGCGCGGCCCTGCTCGCCTCTTTATATTTACAGAGCAGGCTGCTAGCCCACAGGCAGCAGCTTCCATCCAGCAAGATACCAAGGCCCTGATGTGGAACCGTGGTGCGTAAAATGAGCCCTGCCTCTCCCCGTAGAGTCCGCCCAGCCACGTCCATTCATTATTCCGCACTCAGCCACAATCTGCGCTTTAAATGAAGGATGAAGGACGAGGTATCACAGAATGCTGCCATAACCTGCCACTGTGGGCTAATAAAGGTGAAAACCAGCAAAGCCATCAGCCTGCTGGTTTTCCCAGCATCAGCTGATTACATAGTTTCAGTAGCTCTTGGGCTGGTGGCTGGTTGTTCACTTACAAACCTGCAATTGAATAAGAGAAGATAAATCCTGAAGCCCATGATGTTAAAACAGAACAAGAATTTGAGTAGAGCACATAGCTCCACTAAGGCCCAACAGCCTCGTTAGATTCAATGAAGCTGCGCACACTTATAGAAATCAGACCCCTAAAAGTGCCACATTTTTTTCAATCAAGATCCATGAGTAAAAGTGAAAATGTCAAAAAAAATGCCACTTCTCGCAATGTTGAGGTGAAAAATAAATCCTGGATCCACACCAAAATTTGGTTCCTCCCTGATCCATCACTCCACCAAGTTCTGGGGTACTCTGTCCAGTAGTTTTTGGGTAATCTAGTTTACTAACAAGCCAACGGACAGGGACAAAATACCTTTGGCCTAGTTTTCATTACAGCGGTTTAACATGTCATTAAACACAGTGTACACTAAAATAGATATGAGTCACTACTGAAGGTCTGGAGAGCTCAAATTCACAAGGACATATTTTTTATTTTTAAATTCTTACGGAGCAACAAACAGAAATAAGTCCTATTCTTACCAAACAGATTGTAACTCATTTTCAAACAGCTACCACGTGTGTAACAAAACATGACGACCACATAAGTCAGCATTTTACACCCGGATCAGCACTTATCAGCTGGTATCATCGTGAGTGACCATGTACCAGACTGAACACAGTATGACCGATAAGGTCAGCGATCAGGATAAGAAAATAGGATGAGCTTTGACCTGATTAAAGTGTACACGTAACTTTTTCATCGCACACTCACACAGCCGCTATCAGTCCAAGGAGACACATTATCAGTGGCTCTCAGACAGATAAGGCCACACCCAGCATATTATGCCACTTGTGCGCGTCGTCTGTGCAGAACATTTACCGTACGTTCCAGGCACACTGAACATAATTGTTGCATTGTTTCTTTTTTAAATAAAAGGAAGTAATGTAGCTATCAAGCCGTTTCTCCTGTGTTTTTTCTTTTGGATGATCCCGTGGAAACGACAGGAAATTGTGAATGAGTGTGACAGTTGTCAAATATACTTGTGAGTGATGTTCACATGAGCTTCAGGGGGATGTTACAACTGTAATGTTTCGCAATTATGATTGATTTCAACAGACACGGGCGTTAAAAGAAGGGACTATTTTTTACTGTTACACTTTCACCTTAACAAGGCATTTACTGTTGATAACAGAACATAGTTACACTCAGAGGATTAATTCCACAAAAACTAATGTTACAACCACGATGTATCCGTATTTGTTCAGTTTCCTTCATGTGATTAGGGTTAGTACAAATACAAAAATACTGTGTGTGGTGGTACCTTATTTTATGTTGTCAATATACAAGACATATTATACTAGGAGCTGAAGCCGTTTATTTCACACGTTAAGGTCCAGCATTCCTGCTTTTCTTCAGAGAAATAACTGATAATCATAAAGTCTACATGCGTGCATACCCTTATCCAAACCCCATTTAGATAAGCTCCAATGTCCAAACAAAACAAGTCCTTTCAAAGTTGTGTCTCAGGAGCATTTAAAGATGTGTCAGCGAGGCAAGGGAAATGCAGATGCCTCTATAAGGGCTCACTGGACTATTTGAGGAGTATACAAATTAATTATATGTTTGCTTTGTTTGAGATTGGGCCTCTTTTGTCATCGCCACTATGGAAATATTTATATTGTATATTTTTTCGCGGCCAAGTCATGGATAAGCACTGCAGTGTTTCTACGTCGCTTAAATAAATACTTTCTAGAACATTAATTCTCCATCACGGCTCCATTAGCTTAAACCTTATGGTCTTTGTCTCCAGATTTTAAACCACCTCAACACCGGAGAGAGATTTTGGAATAATGGGTTTGACAACGCTCTGCATCATCATCATCATCAAATGAGAGAATATCTTGTGGTAGAATATTCATGCCTCTGGCAGAATTCAGAGACTTGGAGAATCGCTAACAAGGAAGGGACAAAGTGTTGAGGCGCAAGGTGAAGCAACATCTTGCTGATACATTTCTCCTTGGTTTTAGTTTCTCACCCATCAATTTATTCTTGCACAAACAATATGCCGGAGAGAAGTCATATAAAATATACATTTGTCTTCTGTTAAAGTCTTATATTAATTGTCCAGAGCAGATGGTATCTCTTGAATATTAGATCTGCCTGCTGTACAGATACCATTGTCACGTCATCATGCTCACTGACGTTAATCAGATCTCTCTCTGTCTAAAGGAGGAAGTTCAGGTCAATAGTTTCTACAATCACATCTTTAGTCCACATCCAAACTCCTACCAAAAAGTTCTTCTGCTCCTTTTCTTTGTTTTCATCCTTATGCCTCCCTCCCATCAGTGTTTGGAAACCATTATCACCACTGTATTTTCATTTATATTTTCAGTCTTCCAGCTCCAGACCAAAGTGGCTGTAGAGATCTCGTGTGGTGGTCCCCCTCAGATCAGCTGCAAGACACAGAAAAGTGGGGGTTAGGTCCCGGTCTGCAGATGACATGGTCAACTTCATCTGGTCCTTCTTTCATACAAACCTCAAAACACTGAAAGGACCACAGTCCATAGCACTGAACAACTGAATCACTCAACATAAAGGCCTGAAGTTAGTGAGAGTTTATCGGTTAAAAATAAAACCAAGCTCCTATATTAGTCTCTCTTGTGATTTTTACTCCATCTAAGATCATGTTAGGTCAAGTTTTTTCAAAGGCTAGCCCTCTGCTTCTTTTGATTAATGCAGAACCAAGCTATGCTGAGTTGTGCTGGAATTACCTTGATACAAAGACCAGCTTGGTTTCCTGTTTACCTTGTTCATTTATACAAGGTTTTGAATTTAGGTTCCTTACAGATTTATTATTATTCTATTTGTTTTAAATTTCATGAAATTTCAGTTTACTGAAGATGAATACTAAGTGTCAAATTATCCTTTCTTGCAACTAGAAAGTGAGAAACCTTTGACAAAAGCTAAAAATGGAAATGAAGACTTCCTCTTTATATTAAAAAAAAGACTGCATCACTACATGCACAAAATTTAACTTTTTATCACCCACAGTTGATAAATTTAGTTTATTTTTCATTTCACAAGGTCAATTACATATACTAACCTTGAAGGCAATCTTTATGTTATATAAATGGCTCTAAACTTGTTAAACAGTAATAATTTACATAATGGCAAAGCAAAAAAGGAGAGTTCTAAGTGAAAATGACCTTAACCCTGACAGACAGACGAACATGGTGACAGACAAAGGGACAGTTGTCTTTAGAGGGTATTGCAGGCCATCTCCACTTGTCCCATCTCACTCCACAGCCAGCCCACTGATCTCCTCCCTCTCAGCATAGCAGCATACAGTACAACAGAAACTCAGTGTTTAAGTGAAGGCGCTTTGTGAAAGTGTGTTTCTGTGATTGAGAGAAAAAGAGAGGGGGAAGCAGAAAGAGGAGAGCAGAAAGGGGGAAAAGAGGGGATGGTAACATGCGTCTGTATTTAAAGGCGTGTGCATGCATTAGTGTATGCACGCGTCTGTGTGACAGACAGAGATTGTAATTGTGTGTGTGTGTGTGTGCTTGTAAGTGATGTAAAAGACTGTCATTGTGTCAGAGGGGAAACGCCATCTCCATTCACTAAGAGGTCATTATCATCTTGACTCTCCACTGTACTGAGAGATAATTTAAAGAGACAACTTTTAACTCACAATGTAATTTTAGAATAATGGTTTATTTCTGCATAGGTTACTGCAGAAGTATAAAATAAGTGACATTAGAGAACGAAAGGTGTAATTGTGTGTGTCCAGACTTTACTTTATACTATTCACACAAGCACATGAATGTCAAAAAGTATTTTTGTTATGAACCATGCACAGATCATGATGCGACTTGGGTGTGATTCACCATCACTTCCCCTTAACAGTGTGAAAAACTCAACATTTCATGCAGTTGCAGCACATGTTCACAAATAGACTCGAACGGCACTCATAAGACTCATTCAGGCATTGCAACCTATTGGCTAATGCTGGGGAGACCCCACTGTACATTCATCACTATCCGACAGACTCACACAGTACGATGCAGTGTCAGAAGTGATGGTAAAAGTTGTGGGGGAGAGGCTGCGATGTCAACATAACATTTGATCTCACTGATAGGTTAAATAATGGGTTCGTGGCATAACCCAGATTGCCAAAATAAGAGATACAACAGCCAATTAAAAAGTCTTAATCAAATAGAATATTAAATAGTCTAGAGGCAGTCCAATTAAACACTGATTGCACAATGTCTTAATATTATATATTAAACATTAATTACAAAACATTTATTTTGAAAGACTTGGCCTTTGTACAGACACTGTGCTGTTGCCATCTAGTGGCTGAATGTAGAACATCTTTAAAATCAATGTAATCAAGCCAAGAATATACATTTTAGTTCACATTTTTCCTAGATGTAATAGCTGCTATACCTAATTCTGAAAACAGTAATATTTGTATATGTTCAAAACACCATCATCTTTTAGATTCAGACAATGTAGTTTTTTAAGGATGCGATCACATGTTTGTCCAGTTTGTTTTCTCACAACTTAATTACACCAGGAAAAAGACACATTGTTGTATGTGTCATCCAGTCTGTTCAGGGTTCACACTGACTGATGATAAATGAGCCAAGCAGTGTAAACTCATATGAGTCACATAGAGAAGACAGACAGCTCACTCAGCTGACAGTTTGAGTTTGATGAAGTATTGTGACAGGTTTTGTTTGGTGTGAGGTGCTTAATCACAAGTCATAACTGCAACTGAACTTAATCCGTAATGGCTACAAAATGGCTATGGACTGTAAAATGTGCAAGCCCAGACTATGGGTGCCTTAAAATGCCACTACAAGCTAGAGAATAGGAAAGTGGATAGGAAAGATGTTCTGTCTATAAGAGCAGTGTTCATACCAATACGACCCAGGAGTGATTGTCCAATGTCTTTGATGTCATTGTATTCATGCAGCATATCAATATGATGTTCCAGCTCCTCTACGATGCATCCCCTGCAGTAACACAAACACACAAAAGCAGATCTTTGCAACTATCCATACAAAGGCACACAAACATAACGTTTGAAAAGAAGCAAATCGGATTAATGCTGGGAAAACAATGGACCAAAAAAGATCTGTTTATGGGTATTTCATGGTATTAATTCTGAGGATCATCAGTGTCCCATGTACTCGAATACGACACCGAACCATCAACAATCAACATTACATTCTTAACCTCAACACTATTTAAGTTGCTCTACAAAAACAGAAATACAAGACAAACACACACGCAGCTGTACTCACTCAGCCTCCAGCTGTGCTATCTCTGCATCCAGCTGATCTCTCCTCTGCTCTAGCTCGGCCACCTCCTCTGCAGGAGTAACTTTGGCCCTCTCAGTTACTTGAATCTGTGAGGTGCAAAACATGGTATAGAAATGCACACGTGGCACTAAATATAGGATTTATCTGTGTGTGTGTGTGTTACAGAAAGAGGGGGGATTTACTTACAGGTGATTTGAAGTTGGAGTGCACCCTCTTAAATCTGGAAAATGGCGTTCTAGGGAAAGACAGAAGGAGCGATGTTATAGGAACGACATTTTTCATGGCCAAGTGCATTAAAACTCCTTATCAACAGACATAACAAACAGTACAACTCTTATTTGACACTGTTACGCACTTTAAGGGTATTTCTTTGACTTTTTAGTGATGAGGTGCAGTATGTATCTACGGATATGGAAAACATGTATTTGTGTTATGCGAGTACACTGGATTGAGTGCATTGTCTTTTATTCTGTTGTCTATGCATCACTGGAGCAATTTTGATTTTGATGTATTCAGCTGATAAAATGACAACCAAGTCTTTCTGTTCTATTCTAGAATAACAGAATACATTGGTGATCATGGTCACATGTTCCATTACTCATCAGAAATAACTCTTAGAATTAGCATTAACAGTTTGCACAAAGAAAATGACAACTGAATTACAGCTAATAAACTCACACATCCGTTTCTCAGATATGGCTGATAATTAAAAACCAAAGGATTACTCAGAAGAGTGGCCTCAGATTGTTTTTGTCATGTGTCATTATAAAAATCGACTTCAATTTGACACACATGCAAATAAGTCAAACTGCTTTGGTGAAAGTTTGACAAGAAGGTAGTCTTTAGGGTGTGTCGGGTTGATTGCTCTTTGTATTAGTAACATGTGTCTGCATGTTACTATCTGTACCACTGGCACACTTCATTCTGTTGTACAACAACCTTGGAAATACTTCATGTCAAACATAAAACTTTTCCCAATTACTATCCAGTAGCTTTAATGTAGCCAGGCGTTAGCTCTGACGTTAGCTAGGTAGCTAACTGTCACAACATGTTCACATACACACATGCACCACACAAATAGTCTGCTAGCTCAACAAGCTAACAACAGAGCTAACGCTAGGTGTTATATTACCGCTTGTTAGCTGCTTTCTTCACGTCGCTCTGCTCCGGCGTTGATCCCGAACACGTATCTTCCCCGCGGCTGGTTTCAGTCGGCTGCTCAGAGTTCATGCTGCCGTAAATGTGACAAAAACGACCGTGTTATGGTGGATTTTAACGCAATAAAGAAGCAGCAGCGCGTGAAGAGCAGGAAGTTTGGAGTTCGCGGCTGACGGCAATAGACTGTCACTGCAACATGATTGGTTGTTGAGACCGAGGGGCGGGACTGTGAGTGGTTTGGGTACCCTGGTAATAACATTGCGACAATGGCGTAGAAGTGGCAGTCGTTTAAGGGGGAGACTCAAATATTTGCACATAAAGGCTAAATAATAAGCTTTATTAACTTTCAATATTATTTTTGTTTTCCGTTTGAGTTAAAGATAATAAATCAAACTTTAATAGAAATACTGGACGTGAAATTAATTTGTCTTCACTGTGCTGGGTGATACAAGAATAAGCACACATGACTTAAATCATTTATAAAAATCCCTCCGAATATTATTCCGTCAGTGATTGTAGAAAATGAATCATATACAAATGAATCGCTGACAAACTAATTATTGTCTTGTTAGGGCCCGAGCACTGACAGGCACTGACAGACAGCCCTATTGAAATTGTAAGGATTATTATTATTATTTTCAGGCAAATGAATTGGCTCTTTGAATTTGGTGACATGCTCAAATTCTAACAAAAATTTGCAGAAAACTTGAACGTGTTCACATTGGCCGATCTTCACAAAAGTCGATACACAGGTGTATCATGACCAGACAAACAAAAAAGTCTACAGGGTCAACTTGTCCATCTTCTTCCTGTGCATTGTTTCTCATGGGAACGCAAAATCTATTTATTACCTCCTATAGTCTGTAACTCGCAAATGTGCAGTGCAGATAAAGATGTAACTACTGTGGCATAGATCCATGTTTTGTTACCTGTATCTAATGTGTATGTTATTATGTCTATATTCTGGTTTAAATGTTGTATATAACCAGATTTGTAAAGTCAAATATCTTATATGCTATGTGGGGCAGATCCCATTCTACCAGGTGTACACATGTGATTGTTTCATTGTCATTTTATAAAACGTGACACTTACAAATCTTGGAAAATGTATATTTCTATTTACAGTCCAAACCTACAACAAAAATATTCAGAGCTCAGACACAAGAGAATGGATAATCATCTTACAAGAAAATGTTACTTTTGCACTTTTTTTAATCTATACATTATCGATTATCAGAATAGCTCCACACTGTCTTTCTTATGATCAACCTTGAAGTTTCAGTTCCACTAAATTCATCAACCAGCTCCTGTGATAAGAGCACCCCCCCCTCTTACTGCCCACCAGATGGTGGCAAAGCACTGCTGAAATGGACTCTTTCATTTCTCTGCTCATCTCATCTCCTGCTTGATTCCCACAGATCAATTACATCCAGACTCTCTCCTTTTCACCCTCTGTCTGAAGCAACCCACACACTTCTTGACTGTGAAGAATATTGCATAATCAGAGAGTGATGCCGTGGCACATATTCAGGTGCTGTATTCTAAACGGAGGCCACTGAGGACTGCTCACCAACCAGGCTGCCTCTCAGACCGATCCAAAGCCACCAGTGCTCTAAATCTAAATCGGTGGTGGATTAGCAAAGTAAAAGGTCACGTTCAAACCACAAACACGCAAACAGAAGCACACACAACACATACACATACAAAAACACACACGTTTTACCACTGCATACAGTCTTTCCTGTATGGTTCACTGGGAAAGAACCAATGGAAGAGGAATACAGCAAGATTTAGCTCTCAAACCAGAGAGAGAGAGAGAGATGGAGAGCAAGAGATACAGGGTTTATGGAGACAAGAAGATGTTGGGAAAAGACAGAGGAAGGCAGACGGAGTGTGTATCCAGAGGAGTTGATGTTGGGGGTGTGTGGAGGACATAAAATTGAGTCCATTCTTGCTTTATGTCCTCAGAAGTCATTGCTTATTTATCAGTTGTTATATGGAGACAGAGAGGGTGGGGAATGAAAAATTCAGACAGGAGGCATGGCCTTTCCTCCTTTTAGAAATCGAAAGATTACACACACCGGGCGGTAACAGCCTCTGCATGCAACTGTGTGTGTGTGTGAGACGTGGAAATATCTTTCCATATCTCTGACACAGCAATAAGAGTGTACTCTGAGTGGGTGCCATATGATATTTGTAAATTAAAGACACCAAATCATGTTTAATGAACCAAGATAGAACACACTACCTTTAATGCACATATAATTTTCCCAGTTTTTTTTCCAAATCATTGTCTTTTTCAGAACCTTCCCAGAAATTAATTGATGGATCTTGATTTTAAAAGAAAAGGCACATTTAGGTAACTGATATCTCTGAGTGTGTCAAGTTTTTAAGGACTGTTGGGTCTTGGCGCTAATATATGCTCCACCAGTGCCATTCAAGTTTTAAATGTATGATAACTGCATAGGTTCATTTGCAATTTTTATTTTCATAGTAACTAAGACTGCATTGAGTCCTACATTCACATTTGTATTTTGAATAACCAACAAAAAGAAACACAAAACACAACCTTAGTTACTTTCTACTTTTTTTTGAGGAAAGGTCGTGAGATGCAGTTGTAATCTCTGTAATACGAGTCGACCTTGACTGATACCATTGTTTCCAAGATCAAGGATTAATTTGAAACTCAACTATTTGTTTGTTCCTTGGACTTGGGACATAGTTGAGACAATTTCAACAAGGCATTTTTCAATAGAACGAGTGTGAGGGAAAGCTGAGCATCATGAGTGGAAGGAACAGGACAGGAGGCTGAAGCAGCAGGACAACAAGAGGAGATGAGGACACGGGGTAGGGAAGCTTTGGTTTGTGATATTAGTTGGAAAGCCCCCTATCTGTCGTGTCCATAATTCATGGAGTCCCAGCCACTCATCTTTGCTGCATCTAAATTCCACTGCTGGGGAATTATGGGCAGGAACCATAAAACAGACAGACACACACACACACACACACACACACACACACACACACAACACACAACACACAACACACAAAATACTAGAGAGTAGGGGAGGCTGCAGAAGATGAAGGGATAGAGAGAGAGAGGCCATGAGAGATGCAGTGGACCGACAGCAAGAGAGTGAGTGCAGGGCTACAGAGTTAGGGCTCGACAATTCAAAGCATGTCATAAAACATCGATACACCTCTAAAGGCCGCACGACGAGCTCTGCTTACACTGGAGACGATTATGCCTCTAAATAATTCATTTAGCCCTCAGTGCTCATTCATACAAACACAGTGCAAACACTTCATGCAAACAAATACAAGGATGATCAAGCTCACACATCACCAAGAAAACAACGCGGTCAAATGTGGACAATGTCAATCAGGACGAAAGGATGCTGCTATATACCTTCCACGTTTTCACCTTTAATTTTGATCTGATTATTTTGTATTTTGCAGTGTAATTGAATTTTTTTTATCTCTTGCGAATAGGAGACATTCACAATCAGCAGTTAAAAGCAACAAAGCAAGTCAAATCATGATTAACATCAAGTTATATTTATAATCACCAAGTGGAATGTAAGACTGCAGTTGGAGGATTGTGACAACACTAGTGAAAGCGTGGGATATATTTAAGCTGATGTAATTACTGGATCCCGTTACTGTTGTAAGATTTAATTGAGAGAAGAGAAGTGAGATCGTTTGGAAGCTTCGACAGTAGAACTTTATAAATGAATAACACAGTTTCGTCTTGACTTGGAGAATAAATCAGATTGTCCATCCAAGGGGGGGATACAGGGCACAATGATGAGTACAACATTTGTGTTGTTTTGTTGATTCACAGTGATACACAGGGTTTTACTGGTGAAGTGTTGATTGGGCAGCATGACAGATGGATTCACAGTTGGCAGGACACAAAGATTCTTTAATCCTGCACAAAAATTTGATTTAACATTTTCCAGTCAAATGTGGAATATGAATTAAGAAAGATAGTCTGCTGTCGAACCAAATTCCAAAGTACTCTAAAGTTTTTGTATGAATAAACAAGAGTAATCTTTTTTTTCTCACAACAATCAAAACCCCTGATACTGTACAACCTTCCCGACAACATGGGCATTCATCTCAATGCCACTGATGCTTCCAGTCTCTTTGGCCGAGCTACAGCATGCTGCTCACGTCTGAAACCTGAAACAAAGATGATTTCTTCGTAGGAATTGTCCATAAATGTCATATTGTTCATTCAAGTGTGCAAGTCCACAAATTAAAAACCCTCCTAGCCTCTTCACAACCGCCAGACGGGGTTTTAAAAAAGCCATTTACTGAGCCCAGTGCAACTTACACTCCAGCATCGCCTGAAGTGCCTGTGATATTATTACTCGTAAATTACGGCGACTGTAACGAGAACAAGTAAATACATTTCCATCCAATTTGTCTTGTGGGTGGAATGCTAGTGTGACAGTAATTCCCTGGTACAGTACTCACAATTCATGTAGAAATAAGTGGGAGGTTGAATATATCTACATCAAAGGGAATCCATCATAATGTGAGAGGGTTTTCATGTCTGAAGCGGCGCTGCTGTATTATTGCCATCGCAAAATGGCTATTCATGTCCCTGCCAGTGAGGCTTGGGTTTAATATCAGCTCCTCTGCGCCTCCATCTGTCTGCATCTATCTGTGGTATGTGCTATTTCATTAGCTCTGACTCATCCTTCTAATAACTACCTCTATTTCCTCCCTGGAATAGTTCTCACTTGTTTTTTTCTACAGCACGATTAGTCTCCTCGGCGCTATGACTCACTCGGTTTATTGTCAGAATAAAGCTTCCGTAGTCCTGTTTTGCGCGGGTGACATTTCATTGTGGCTGTCATTTCCTCGCCTCTGTCAGGGCGGTTTATCATCATGCTTAAGTGTCCCATTCTCCATGCTTTCACGCTCTCGCATTCAAACGTGTGTGCTGTCATGACTCTCACCTTGTTGCCCCAGGGCTGATGGAATGAAAACACCCTTTTTTGCATGTGTAGATAAAGGCTTCACTGTTTTCTTATGCTGATGTTAGATCTTTTACAGTACGCCTGATGTTGGACTTTAAAACACATTATTAGTTTCACTTGTTTGCTTCTCAGATATATTCACACCAATAAGCATTCAGCAAATAATATATTTACTCACACTAATGATAGTGTCCTCCTCCGAGTTGAGATGTTGAGCAGATGTCATCTTATTAGCTTCATCAAAATCAAATATTCAACATATGCACCAAACACAGCAGAATGATATGGTTTTCATTGCAGTTTATCAGTGAAACTAATGATAAATCTCATTTCCAATCCTGTCACTGTCTAGACAAAAAACGAAATGGTTGATTTACTACAAGACTCTACAGGAAATCGTCCAGGTTTCCTGTTTGAGAGTTTGAGACCTGGATTCCATCTGTTATTGTGTAATGATTTATGTTAAACGTTTGTTGCTTTATTATTTCTGTTTTGATACATGTGTGTTTTTAATTTATTTTATTTTCGTTGAAAGCCTGTTGTTTTAAATGTACCATATAAATAAACTTTGACTTGACTTGGCATGTTATCCCACTTCCTCATATTAATGCATGCATTGAGTTTACTAAATAAAATAATCCTGGATGATGCACCGTACTCTAAAGCTGAATCCATCAACATTGTATAGTCGCCAGATATACGGCCCTGTCCAGGGGATATACATTCTCATCATAGAAAATCTCTATTGATAATCTTTTTTATTATGAGGCTTAACTGTGGATTAACTTTATTTACTGAATTAATAACCTTGCATGTTTGTCATTAAAAAACTATGTGAGGTTTATTTTCTCAGTTTTAGTGAAATCAACAACAATAACAACAAAACAGATGAGAAGGATTTTCACAACATTTTATTAGCAACAATGTGTCCGTTAGTTATACACTAGAAACAAGGAACATTTCTGCTGTACTGTACTGAGTCTGAAAAACCAGCTGGCTCATAAAATAATGCGAGTAATTCAAATACTATAAGGTAAAAGCAACACTGCATTTGAATATACACGAGTAAACATAATGATAATGATAATAATAATAATATTTCTTCTAGCAATTCATTATGGCACTACAATTCCTGTGCAACTGTCACATAGTTTCAGTTTCAAAAATAAGAAAAGCATAGCATTGACAAACTAATGTGTGTGTGTGTGTGTGTGTGTGTATTGTGTGTTTGTATTGTGTTGTAGTGTATTTGCAGGAAAGCACATGTCACAAGAGGAAAAACTAAAAAACAAAGTCAGTTACTGTTTCACTCTTTGGAAAATAATGAGCATGATTTTTGATGAAATCAACAGATAGAGATAGATAGAGAGAGAGAGAGAGAGAGAGAGAGAGAGAGAGAGAGAGAGAGAGAGAGAGAGAGAGAGAGAGAGAGGATTAACCATCCATTTGGGCAGCGCCGTGGGGGAGGGGGTAATCTAAGAAGGGACATTCAATCAGCTTCAAACTCCTCACACCGCCACCGGTAAATCATTTCATTCATTAAATTTGTGTCTATAAAACTCAGCCCAAAATAAAAGAACAATCCTAAGAAGACAGAGGAGCAAAAGCAAATACTCCTCAGTCCAACGCGTCAAGAGAGCGACTGCAGTGTTTGTTATGGCCTGTTAAATATTTATACATGTGTCTTTAAAGGTGAATGAATCTTTAGCCCATGAACCCAGACAGCAACAAATCAGCGACAAAACAAGGATTTGCAGTCCACAAACTGATCCATCAGTGGAGAACGATAATGAATTTAGAAGTGTTGCCATAAAAACACCTGTTTGCGTCTGAGTGACTTTCTGCTGTTTGGGACATTCTTTGCATGGAAATGGATTTTAGTTGAATTTTGGGTAAAGTGGCACATGTTCTCCTATTTCAACCAGAGTGAACCTGGTGCTAGGGCTGGTTCTGACTTGGTTAAAAAACAGTTTCCTTTGCCAGGGGCTCGAACCATTTCATCTCCGATTACCCAGCGACACTAGCGGCGACTTCAAGCATCAACAGTGACAATGGCGGACGACAGGGTCTCTTTTCAAGTGTTAGTCGTGGCTTTGCAAAGGAACATTGGCATCTGAACATGACTGGTCCATACTTCAAAATATCTAATCTTCTTTGCTGCCTATACACAGAATGCAAGCTCAGTTGGATTTTTCTTTAAATGGTGGTTGCAATGTGTTCGTTGGTCTTATTGGTCACAATAATCCCACCACCAGCCTTTCTTCTTCATGTGTTGGAACTAAATTCGAGAGCTGGTTCTCTGGCTGTCTAAACACAAAGAACTGGTTCCAGATTACGTAGCCCCGAATCGTCCCTTGAACCACCTTTTAGGAAAAGGGGTTCTAGAAACCTTACCTTACGATTTTATGCTTTTTGATAGATGTTTAAAATGTTATTGCAACCCAACACTGGGTTCATAGCGGTGACAGATGGTGTTTAATGGTATGGGATAAATATAACTATCAATCAAGTCACACACAGACACAAACACACACACAAACACACAGCACACTCGCATGCAGGCACGCTCACACATATGCACACAAATAAAAGAGCCCAGCCCCTTTGGCACCTATCATCCACCGTGCCTGTAAAAACACTGAGGTCTTTTTCTAATTAAGTGTACAATGTTGTTTACACACTCAAGTGTTGTTAGCAGGCGCTCAGAGAAACCAGCCTCTCGTCAAACCGGAGACCTCGATGACAGGATGTGGAAAACAAGTCGCTTTTATTTTTAAATCTTCCATGAGCCCTTTATGTTTTAAAATATTATGGCCTTAAGTTGGATCCATTTAAAATGTCTGTGGGTGGCAGCTAAAACATGACATCCCCCCCTGTTCTCTAGTCCTTCCACTGGTGGCGAGTTATACTTTATAATCTCAATAATCTGTGGATGGAGGAAGAGACAGATCATCCCAATAGACAAAAGGAAATCACCGGACTTCTCCTAATCGTATTGTGTTTGTAGCAGCTATGGCAGAGAGTAAATCCCTGCCAATCATGACATAGAGGGAATCTCTCTGTCTTTCAGGCCATGGGTAGAGAAGGCCGGGGGAAGTAGGGCGACGCAAATATACTCCAATCTCAAAACCAATTCCATTCTTTTTTCAAAAAATAAAAAGAAGAAATATTCAAAACAAGTTCATGTTATTGATAATTTTACATTTTTAATTCAACAAATACTTTTAGTTCTTTATTGGTCCAAGTGTAAGGTCCTGGACCGGAGCATAGTACCTTTAAAAATGCAATCCTGAGAGCCATCTGAGTCCTCCATTCTGCAAGAGGCGACCAGGAGAATGAGACCAGACTACATCACACAATAGAAGACTGGACTAAACTGGTCAAGATGACGAAAAAACAAAGTCTGACTCAAGCCCAGTCCATCCTAGGCCTTCACGAGCCATTTAAACATAAACCTACGCCAAGTTCCAGGCAGCTACACATCAGTGCTGATGCTGCAGCTGCGTGCGAACATGTCCCTCATGGTGACAGACCGGGCGAGGTTCGGTTTGCGATAGTTTGAAATGTTCACAGGCACTGGCAGGTCCAGCTCCTGCTGCTGGACGCTGCGGTAGCTGATCCGGTCGCCTCCGTTCCTCAATCCATCTGGTTGGTGGTGGATCTGTGGCTGAGGGGGCTGGAGGTAGAAAGGCATCTCATAGTGTGTACAGGATGGACAGAAGGTCTGTGAGCGAGTCAGTTTCCTGGCCAGCGGAGGGGTGGAGAACAGGGCAGGGCCATTGGGGATGGAGGAGGCGGCGGCCGTCGCCGCCACAATGTTATGATTGGAGTGGACTGGCGGTAGGCGGGACGTAACGGCAAAGTCGGGCTCCTCCTCCTCCGACTCCGACTCTTCCTTCTTACAGCAATAATACTGATGGAGGAAAGGTGATGGGGAACACAGAAGAACGGATATGAAGGGTGGAAAAAGTACCAAATGATGTAAAATGTAAAAGGAGACGAGGGAATGGGCGTAAACAGAGAAAAGACAGAACATTAGTTATTATAAGATCATAGCAGCAATAGAGCAAAGTAAATGCTTTGGCAAATTAGTTTAAGTCGCGCTCTGGCCAACATTCAGTATAGAGTGGTTTAATAATTTGTAATTATCGAAAGACAGAAACAACTAATAACATTCAATTTAAAATTAAAAAAATTAAAAAAACTATACACAACTATCAGCAATGTCACACAACCACAATTGTCTAAGATTCGCACTCACTGGACATTGGAGCAAATTGATGATGAGATGATGTCTCTGATCTTTTGTCCATTTCCTCGTGAGTTGTGCAGCTACATGTTCATATGTGTAACTCTAGTAAATCATCGATAAGTGCTGCTCATTTTTCAGTACGGAGAACTAATGTTTGCTATTTCTGGTCCACAGACTGTAGCTTTCAAATCTATTCCTGGCATCCTCCCAGTTCATTGGAAGCCATACTATGTGAATCACGTTTTATTGCACTGTGACATATAAGAATCTCATGAACTTCAATCAGCTCTAAGTGGAGAGAATCGTATATGGTGATTTACCCTTCAGCCAAGTTAGCTTCCAGTTGAGCTCACTAAAATGCACTTTTATATAAAGTGCTTTACAATTTGCTTCTGACTCACTTGCTCTCTACCCACTCACCATACATATCGAAATACCACTCATACACCTGGCATCATCGGGAGCAGTTTAAAGTTCAGTGTGTTGCTGAAGGACACTTAAGACAGGAGGAGCCAGGGATTGAATCAGCGGCTCTGTGATTAGTGGAGGAGCTGAGTCACTGTTTCAATCAGGGTTTAAATAAAGATACAACATTTTAATTACGTGTCATCTTTACAGCCAGATTTTTAAGGCCAATATATTCATATAAGTGCACACACATAAGCGATAATGTTAGTAGCAACACATAATAACAACTTTCTGCCCCATTAATTAAATTTGGCTGAATAAAATATACTCTGAAAGTATGTAATGTTTCCTATTAGATACGTTTATTTGGAGCAAGGCTTTTAAAAAATACTCCAAGGAGATTTGTTTAAACTCCGAGTGTGAGCGCGAAATCAGACTTCTTTGAAATTATTATTACGCTCCCTCAGGGAATAGAGATGTATTTTTCATGTCCCTCGACTAACAGGGAAACTGATGCAATTCCTGGCAGCTGGCGGTCGAGAGCCCGAAAGCTGAAGAAATAAGTGTTTAATGACTCCCTGTTGTCCAAATGAGGAGCTCGGCTACTTGGTAACAAGATTAAACTGCTCTCACATGTATTTTCTGTACCTTGACATTCAGGATTAAAACTGATTTATTTTCTGTTGAAGGTGCACATGTAGCATACAGGTGTGGAAATGCCTTTTGTATTCAAAACATGTGATAACAGCAATCAGCTATGCTATCAAATGCATCTGACCCTGAGACAAGGGCAGAGGTGGTTAGTTTCTCTCTTGTTCAGTGATATCAGACAACTTATTTCTGAGTGGTTGACAGGCACTGAGGGTTTGTTTTTAGCACCCTAGCACACTTATAACTACAGCTACACATGCTGAGGCAGTTAACAAGGTTTAACGTGCGATATGTCACCATTAAGGGTCTCTCATTCAAAACAATGACAAAAGCCACATGGGATAAAGTGGATAAGACGCAATTAAAATGCGCCCAAAATGAAAAGTCTTGTTATTTTGCTAATAAGTGATGGTTCGAGATGCTGGTAGGTGCATTTTATCGTTATTTTACACAGCAATGTTACAATTATGAGTGTGGCATACATTTTTTCATCAAACTCTTCAAATAAGGATAATTTCCAAAATGTTGAATTGCGCAATTATGAAATTGACTCAAATGTAATAAGTGTAGTTTAATTGTGACTCATTCTGTTTGATTGTAAATGCTCACTTGCCGTCAAAGCAGCTGAAGGAATAAGTTCAGTGTACCAAGTGAAATAACAATAGTAAAATAGAAACAAACCAAGGTATTGGATTAGATATTCACAGAGTGAAGGCATGCTCCTCATGGTGTTATTATTGTGATATGCAGCTTCTCAAGCATAAAACAGTTGTTCTTTTCCCTAATTTCATGTTTTATTATTTTATTCTGACACAGAGGACCTGGTCCAGACTGGGTATCTGAATACATACAAAATCTTTCTACTGTGCGATTTTCTCAGGAGGAGATAAAACATAAGTCTTCAAGACAAACTAGTTTGAGACAAGGATCAAAGACAGGATTTGCTTAAAATTTAAGAAGACTGGGTAAAGAGGCCTGGGTTCAGACTGGAGACATGCTGAGGGAGAAGTGCTGATGAAAGCCGAGTGTTAACACACCATCATTTTTCAGCCTACTGGTGTGAAATGAGAGTATTGGAAAGTTTTTTCTGAGGGTAGATTTGGTTTTTTATTCCTCACTGCGCTGTACCAATTTTGGATAGTTTATTTTCTTCAGGCTGTAGAATAGATGATTTATGTCTTCATGTTCCAGTTAGGATTTTTGGCTACAGTTTGATGACCAGAAGGCTCAAGTCAAAAAGACGAGGATCAAGAACAGCTGATAAAGGTTGACTTAACTGTAATATTTGTATATACTGTCTAACAATAACATTACCATCATATCATCAGTACTATTACTATCATCTTGCCACTGCACCTTATCTACCTATTTATCTTGTGTTCCTGTTTTTTTATTCTTTCTACCTCAATATTTTTTATTTTATTCTATTGTATTGTATTTTATTGTATTCAAATATACCTGCTGCTTTGACGACTTAATTTCCCTTCGGGGATGAATAAAGTAATCTATCTGTCTATCTATCTATCTTAATGCTTGATTTCTGCAAATGCTACTATATGAGCTACCTCAGCCCACCACTGAGGTCCAGACTGTAATATCTCAACCACTATCTGATGGATCACCCTGAAATTTGGTTCAGAGCTTCAAGGAGGATGCATTGAAATAACTTTTCTTTTACCACCATCATAAGGTCAGAACTCCACTTACTACAGTTGTGACAGTTTAGACCACTGTCCCTGTTTGGCTGCCTGTCGGCGGCGCGCATTGATGGATGGTGTGAGCGGCAAGGCCCTCAAGCATACATTCTCTTTGTTCAAACACTCACAAACAATCTTACCCGCTCACCACGGCTCTGTACTGCAGACTAAAAGAGTCAGGGTGGGGCTGAGGGCTTTAAATATGGTGTCAGGATATACCTGCTGCAACTGATTGGACTGATTGGCCATGTTTGGGCCAAACCATTTTCCCTTGTGTCAAAGGGGGACACTGGACATTGACATTGGACATTAATGAGTGACAATTTTAAATGTACTAGTGAAAATCACTAATCTGCTAAATGAAAATAACATTAACATGCATGCTGTATTTTTTGATGAGTGTATTCATGGTTGGTTGGCAAAATGCTCAGTATTATAATCCCCCTGTTGATTGGGCCTGTCTAGTGGGAGGGGCCATGGGGTATATAAGGGGTGAGCTGCTGTCCTTCTGACAGTCTGCTGCATGCTGTTGCCGGAGGAGGTTGTCGGTGTTGTGCAGGGTGCTCAGCTCTCCACGGAATATCTACTGAGGTGATTATTCTATTATGTTGTAATTGAGTTTAATTTGCATTTATTTTGCTAATGGATTATTTGATTTATTGACATTGATTATTTGAAGTACCGGTATTTGATTTTGAATATGCTTTGATTTATTATAGAGAATATTTGATTATTGATTATTTGAATTGATTGAATTATTTGATTGTGGAATTGGTTTTGAATATGTTTTTATTTGACTATTTGCAGATGTTTGGGGTTTGGCCTCCTATGTATGTTGTGCACTTATTTTGACACTTTGGGAGAATAAATGTTGTTATAAACCAATTTGCAACTGTGTGCCTTGCCATCTTTGGGTTTGAAAGTCCAGTCTTTTTAAGGTTACATTACCTTCACCCGAGGCGGGGTGTGACAACAGTACTTTGATAAATGACATAATACACGCAGAGTGTAGATTTAAAAGCAGTTTAAATCCATACAGTTATTTAACACAATACTGAGTGCAGAATTGAGGGGGATTCATTTTCTACAATTCGGTAAACTTAAAGATCCATTGGGTGGAAGACTGGCTGAATGCAGCGGGGCCTCACCTGCAGCCTGCAGTAGCACAGTACTGCGATGATAAGGAGTAATATAACCGTAGCAAGAATTCCACCAGTGATGACCACTGTCCCGGCTGTCATTCGAATGGCTCTCCATCAACACCCTGCAAAGAGCAAGAGGAGGGATGGATGGAGGGGAGGGTCAGAGAGGTTCAGAGTGAGTGGACAAGAAAGGAGAAGGGCAGGGAGCGAGTGAAAGGAGAAATGAAGGAGAAGAAAGCACAATTCATCAGTACAGTAGCTTTATTAAGTAGATTATAACCGGGTGACATCTCCGTGGTGCTTATTGAATTATCCAGCAGTTAGTAGACATGTAATTGAATCATCCCGCAAATGCTGCGCTTAATATAGATGAGATCTCAGACAGGAAAACATAGAAAGTGTAAGAGAGGGAGGGAATCAGCATTCAACAGCAGACGGTAATTAAGATGAGCTGCAGAAATGACAGGGGAGCAGGAGAGGTAAAATAGATGGTGGGCGTGAGGGGAGCTGAAGTGAGCAAGCAGGAAGTGGAGATGAACAGAGCATTACGGAGAGCAAGAGGTTTGATGAATGATGTGATGAGACAAAGTGATGGAGGCGCTGGCGTGAGACGGATGAGCAGAGGAGAAACGTAAACAGAGGGTACATGGAAATGGAGAGGAGTGGATGAGAGAAAGATAGAGATGGAATGACGACAAAGGAAACAAGGGGGATTGAGTGACAGCTTAAGAGACCACAAAAGAGAAGAGAGAGATTTACTTGATATCTTGACTAAAATATGACTAAAAGGTCAGAATGATGCAGGGTTTAAAATACCAAATACTTGGATGATACAAGCAAACTCTACTTAATGCATCAACTGAACACAGGCAATCAAGTCGGTGAAAGTCTGAGGACGCTCCTGAAGGAGATCTCACAGTCACAATGAAACAGCATTTTAAGAGCTTTGCTTCCTTAATCAGATTCCTCTCCTAACGAAACAGGGATCATTTAAAAGTCTAGACCAATCTGATATCAGATGACGGAGGGAAAAAGACAATTATGATTTGATAAATGCTTTGATTCAATAATGAGCTGAGAGAAAGGGAAATCAGACACAGTATTAATATAAGGTTACAGTGCAAACAATAATCAGCTGGAAACATTCAACAGGGCAGCTGAGGGTGACCTGTGACCTTTGACCTTTAATCAGAGGTATCAGTATCTATCTTGTCTCATGTGATTGTACGCTCCTATTTAATTGCTCATATTCAAATAGTTGTGTCATATGTCAATTTAAATGTAATTTATTCCGGATAACGTGATGTAGCTGTGGGTTGAGCACGTGTCCGTTTTGCCGGAAAACAAAAGGAAGGTGACATTTGTTGTGTGAACACTTGGCGAACCTTTGGCACACTATGACGACTACGATTTAATGCTGCAGTACACCATAAGAACATTTGCAGCTGTGTGATTGACTTGAGGAGTGAACTGACCTCATTCTCGGTTTATTATATCAATGCTTCCCTTTAATTGCCTCTTTTCAGTCTCTGCAGCAGCTGGATTACCGTGAGCGCCCAGAGGCTTTAAATATTCATTCTGCTCTCGTAAGTAATGTAAAGTTTAATCACAAAACATTGTAAATGGCATTCAAATCGTCCAACGCCGGTCCTTAATTTGAGCTTGAAGCAGGGAAAGTGCCAGTGTGTGTCCATCAGCGATTCATTCAACTAATACTGACAGACACAGGTTAAACAGAAAGACCACCCTAAATCCTCAGTGGTTCGACAGCCCTGTACTGCACATGGTGAAGAGCTGAGGGAGAGATATTCAGCTTGTTTTTTGTTAAACTAGAACTTTCACTCAGTCGAGCACACTCCTCCGCCACGGCCCAACCGCCCTTTACATTCTGCACCAATTCATCATCTCAACTCGGTCCTAGTTGTAAAACCACTGAAGATATATCCAAACTGTTGCTTCCCTACTGAATCCACATTATCTCAGCAACACATTGGTGGTAGTTACAGGTTTGTAGCCCTATTTGTTAATGGAGTGGCTGCAAAAAGCCTGGGCCCTGATGAACTTACATTGTCATCAGCTAAATCCAAATTATCTTTTGGAATATACCTGATATTTGTCAAGATACTTTAATTAATCCCTGGGACATATATGAAAATTAAAAAAGCACTCTATCTCTCATTGATAAAGAAAGTAATTAAACATTCCTAGATCTGCCCCTTGGTTTGGATCAACCCCCAAATTGTATTGGTTCTTTCTTGGCCTGTGTCCCATCCTTCCACACAGTTTGGTTGAAATCCATTTAGCAGCTTTTGCATAATCTTGCTTACAAACAAACAAACAAACAAACAAACAAACAAACATGCCAACTAACAAACAGACAATACAATACAAACACTGCACCATTGCATTGTGCTTTCCAAAGTTTTACTTGTATTTTACACCTTCCTTTGATTTCATGTGACCTCTTCTTCTTATTAATTCATATTACATATATTCTATCATACAGTTGTTATGAACTGTGTGCCAATGATACATGTGTTTAAAAATATTAAGGTTAAGAGTTGAGATGAATCTGTAAAACTACAATGCTTGTTTCATCCAGGCGTAAATAAATAAATTCAATGATTAACATATTAAACACCAAACAAAACCATGACTATTTAAAACACATGAGGCAATTATTGGAAAAAAAAATAGAAACAGCTTTAAGGCCAAAATGCTCTGTTCTATGTTGATCCTTTCTTTTGATGCTATTTTAATGGGAAACTGTGTTTTTCCCTTCATCCATGTAATGAGGATTGTTTGTCCTGTCGGGCCTTCCTGCCCTGTTACCTGACATGTCTCATTATGGTGGGACAGACACTGATTTGAAAAAACAAAGCAAGTACCAAATAAACAAAAAGTTGTCACTCCAGGTAAAGAACATTCGGGGGAAGCCTGCAGATGTTTGACAGATGTGGGTACAGACCTTTTCCTTTCACTACATCCTCAATATGGAAGTGTCACATAGATCCACACAATCCCTGCACCGAGGATAAAATTGCGACTGAAAACCCCAAATAGGCCAGAGGGCATGTTGCTAAGCCTTGTTTCATTGGTCTGAGCCATTATCAGCACTGAGCACACAGCAGTGTGGGCCCGTGTTGTCAAGGTTTATCTCAGCGGTGACACAGACACACCCTGAAATAGAAATGCTGAAGAGAGACAACCGACTTTCACAGTCATCGCTCAGAATATGGAGCATTCTGGGGAAAATAAAAATGAGCTGTCACGTTATTTTCTGCTTATTCACCAAACATGCTACAGTGACTTTGTATCTATCACCAGGGCTCTCCATCAGCCTCCTCCCATTGACTTCACTGTAAGACAGAGAGTGCACTATTTCACACATGACTGACAGCTCTGACCTTTTCACCCTGAGATAAACCCTTGGGTCACTTGTCTGAACCACATTAGCTCTCATTCTGATATTCCTCTCCAGAGACGCTCTCGATACAGTTAGAATGGATTAGACGCTCTCTACAGTAGATGTTTGTCCAGTCGACAAACAAGAGGCGACTTCTCCTCCCTCAAGCTGTAATGCAGCCGGACTCTAATCCAATCTGCAGGCCACACAGTCCACCAGCCAAATCAATAGCAAGGAAAAACACAGGACAGAGCATTTTGGCCTTTAGGGCGTCGAGCTAAACCGAAGAGGCAAATGTGGTGAAAAGGGAAAAACAAGTATGAATTTTACAGAACGTTGCACAACCTCCTTTAAGGCAGTTACTGAAAAGTCTTTTCTCATTGCTTGTGTCGGATCTTTATTAATTACTGATAATGTGTCAATTCATACAATGATACAATAATCTATTCTTTTATAAAAACAATAGATTAAGTGAAACGTGAAAGAGGTTAGGGGACAAGTCAGTCAAGCTTTTATCATCGGCCGTATTTAAAGATGGAAGACCTGACTTCTCTCTCAAAGTGAAGCAAGAATGTCCGGATAGCAACCTGGTTGTTAGCTACTGTAAAGGCCATGAGCCCGCCACCTCCAAGTTAGTGGATGGGACATGCACCCAACTTAAGAAGTCAAAGTACCAGTCAAACACAGTTTTCTCAAAGGAGGTTTCTGTCATTTTGGGTCTCACGCTGACATTTAGACAAGTGCTCGTTGTTCCTGTCAGTTTGGTTTTAATTCGTTATTTGATGCAACAGAAACGGAGCGAAACGCCATGATTGACAGCTGAGACTATTTGGGCTTTATTTCTGCACAGTGGGAGGAAGTGGAGACGAGTCGTCCATCTTTATTTATAGCGCATGGTTTCCGCTCATTGTTGGGATTGTATGGTGCATCTTCACTGTTGTTTCTCACTTTCACCGTGCTGCTGCCCCCCTATTACACAGCTTTATAAGGTGATTATGTGTCAGTGTTGTGTTTACAGATTGTTCCAATGACAATTCCAAGTCACGAATAAAATCTATAATTTCTACTTTTAAAACACACAGACACACACACACAAATATTTCACAGAGAAACTCAGTGTCCTCTGATTGTTATTTACTAAAGGCAGAGTCACACTGGGCATGAAAATGGATGGTGAAATGTTTTCTGTTTTATAAATAACACTTCACATAATGAATGGAACCGCCGATGAGTCAATTTCTCCCTGCGTGTGGGTTTCGTCAGCTTGTTTCCTGTGGAGGCATTGAGCTGGTTTTGTTGAGAAAATAGAAAACACGATACCTAACCTCTAACCCTTCTCTAATGGCACACATTACGTGTAGCACACACACAGACAAACACACAAACACACGATGCAGGGATCAAATTCATGGTCGATTAATATTAAGTATATTTAGGACGTCCGTGTATTTGAAAAACAAACAAACATTAACCCCTCTCAAAATCTTGACAAGCGTACATACACTAAAATGATCATAAGCAACGATACAGGAAAAGGCATTACTCATGAGTACACACACTGTCTTATACACACACATGCATGCAGCATTAGTCATGGTGCAGGGCAGGCATGCAGCTTGCGTCTCTTGGGGCTGCCTTAATCAGATCAGTGTCTGAGGGATGTGTTGCAGCAAGGCGACGAACAGTGTTAATTATTTAACCGCACAAACACAAACACGCAAATGCACTGTGAAATAGTACGGGGGGGAAAGTTGTCTGCTCAGCTCCTTTTGCCGGTATTCGTCCGCTGGAATGACAAGTGGGTTCGGAGCGAAAGGAAGAGCAGCAGTGTGGGCACACGCACAAACACTCACAAACACTCACATGAAATAATTTGTGTCCTCGCTAACACGCTCAGACAGTGGGCTTTAGAAATAAATTGCCACGCTTTGATAGAACATGGCAGGGATCACAGCAGAGGTCCTGCTCGGAATAATGGCTGTTGACAGGCTTTCAGTTCAGTGGGGGAGAAGTACACAGTAGGTGGCGGATTCCAGTCATACACAAGAGACAATAACATGCCCGCAGACTGTAGCGTCAAAGAGTGACTGCAAACACACACACACACATATACACACAAACACACACAGACATAGAAAAACTCAGTGCACACACACACACGGTCCAAAATATTAGCTTTTGTTTAAAAGTGAATTTTGTCCTCGATGCCAGGAGTTTGTTTTCAAGCCTCAGCCTTTGGTAACTGAGCTCTAATCTGATAATGACCAAT
This sequence comes from Pleuronectes platessa, assembly GCF_947347685.1. Lineage (NCBI taxonomy): Eukaryota > Metazoa > Chordata > Actinopteri > Pleuronectiformes > Pleuronectidae > Pleuronectes > Pleuronectes platessa. The sequence continues at coordinate 15,088,490 of NC_070644.1, read as the reverse complement.
GCCTCATCAGGTACAGCTCTATCTGCACCCTCTGATGAACTGTGCAATCAGTGAGCATTCAATGAGCATTTGCCGAAAAAATAATTTGCAGCTTAAAAGTGTCTATCATTTCATCAAAAGAAATTAGAGTGAATTCAAATTTGCATAATGCAACATTAATCCTATTCATCGCTTTCTGAATACTTATGTTTGATGTGCATCGAGGAAGACGAGGATGGACTTTGCACATGTAATGGAAGTTTCTTCGGAGCACAGTTTGTCCTGGTTTGATACGATTGTTACACTGTAGCTGGGAAGTTGTGGGTTCTGAGAGCAAGTCGACGTAATAATCAAATTTTAAGGGTCCAGTGTGCATTTCACTAGTCTGAAACCGCTCCATTGGGCTGTGATTATGGGGCGTGTTTCAACTTACCAGGAAGTAAAATTCTTCTTCGCTCAATTGGATAGACCTACAACCAATCAGAGCAACGTAGTATGTGACGTATGCTAAGCAACGCATTGTGAGTTATTTATTAACGCCGGGTTCACACCGGACGCTTCAGCGCAGCGCCAAGCCTTAAATAACAGCTGGCTCCCATCCACTCCCATGTTAAAACTTTGTGCCGGTCACACCGGAGGCTGAAGCACCGCGAGGCAGCCTTGGCGCAGCGCGGTGCTTCAGCCTCCGGTTGTGACTGGCACAAAGCCGTGCAGCGAACTACTGGATCAACGGGTGATATTATTAGCGCTGCCCGGCGGTTCAGCGTCGCTTCAGTGTCCGGTGTGAACAGCCAAGCGCCGGGGCGATAGGGATTAGCGCTGTGCTTTGGCGTCTCCTCCACGTTCTGTGTTCCTCTTTCAAAATGAATGCGCTGTGGATGTCTTCGAAAACAGACTCAATGGCAGCATCTACACATCTTTGTTGAAAACGAATTCAACCCAAGGGCACTGTGATGACGTGATGATTGACAGATGATCAACGGTAACGTAATCAACCACGTGATGACGTGGTTGATTACGTTACCGTTGATCATCTGTCAATCATCGTATAAAGCCCGCCCTGACAATCTGATTGGCCCGGTCGGGCCATCATTTTTCCTCAACGGAGCGACTCCAGACCGAACTGCCCGACCTAAAATGTTGTGGGCGGGGCTAAGTTCGTCTGGCATCCAGGCTAGCATTTCACCACATCTGGCTGTAAAGTTGCACATTGCACCCGATTTCTCACATGATTAAAATGGAAATACATTATTATAAAAATGCAACTGTTCTATTCATGTAATATGACCTGAAAGAACTTTTAGAGTAAACTAGGTTTTGGTAACTTCATTTTCAAATAGATTACAGCTCTGCACCAGAACCTGTTTATCTCTACAACACAGCAGCTCACTAATAAACAAACAAATATGAATATAAAGCTGCTTTTTTTAAATTTGAGAGAATATGTGTATCGACCATGTATCATAAGTCTGTCCAGGGCTTTTCTGGCAACCTTGCTGTGATGACAGCAGGAAATCACTTCACCCTGCCGCTTTGTTTTGGCAGAAACTATTTACAGCGCGTATCTGTCCTATAAAGTGACAATCTGACATTCACCGCCACAGCACGACCACCGCTGGCCAGCTGTGCCGAGGGGAGAAGAGGTAGGCCGGGCTTTAGCATCTGTCTCTTGCTCTATCATTACTATTTATATCACCTTTTTGCAACAACCTAAACTCCTCCTCCTGGAGAATGTCTCAAAATATGTGTTATCCCCTAACTTTAACACTATCGCTCCTCCAACTCTGTGATGTGAAGCGTTCCATTCCATTCCAACTCCATGAAAATGAACTCGTACAAGCAGAACTATTGACTGGAATACGTCCTCATGAACCCACCTCTCCCTCACTAATGCACTGAAGTACACACTCTTTCTTAGATAAGCTTAAAAATTCCTCCTTAAGCCTTGTCACAATATCATCCTGTGTGGATGCACCGACCTCTCAGGCTCTCGGCTCACAATGTTCCTGCATAAAATTTCACTACACTCACAATTTTTTTAACGAACTGCTTTTTCTTTGTGTCCCTACACCGCCTCCAAAGATAAATGGCAAAAAAACAACTATATGGCCTCCGGTCTGCGACCTTGAAATAAAATTACCGACTGTGAACATCCCCAACTCTGACCTTGAATCAGGCACCTGAAATCCCAATGGCCATCAGGGGAGAGGCTGGGGGAGGGAATGAATTTAGGGTTGTGGCTGAAGAAAAGATAGGAGCATGTTTTCTGGGGTAGACATGGACAGCCAGGAATAGGTTTCATCCTTCTCATGTGTCCTAGCAACGTTAGCAATGTTTCTGTAATAAGAGCCCCTCTGTGAACAATATATCATAAAAATGGCTCTGGGCTAGTGTGGATATAACACCACGAGGACATTTGAAAAACCTTAACGGTGACCCAGGGGTCCTCATTTAATTATACAGCTCACTAAATGTCTCTCATCCATCTGAATGACCTTGTCTCGCTGCTCGTCCAGTTCAAATTGCACTGATGTAAGACGCGCCGCTGTAACTTTATCAACATGCTTCGCCTGCACTGGAAGCAAAGTGTGACAACTACTGTTTGTCAGCCGCCTAAGCAATGTACTTTATTCTTTAAGCTTTACGCTACAGTCTCAATAAAATTATATGAATATTTGGGAATTGAACAAGTAACATAATCATTTACATAATGGATTTAAACACTAAAAGTAACAGAAAATATTAATCCAGGAGAAATGAATGGTCCTGCAGTCACAGCAGTGAAATTCCTTAAACTGGTAACAGACAATTTTGCCAAAATATTTTATAAAAAATACAAAATACAAAAAATTAAACTGAATCTTATGAATGAAACTTGATAGCAACTAAACAGTTGATTCAAGAATGGGAAATGTTTTATTTCCTGAATTCTGCAGATAGCTAGACACATTTTAAATGTACTTTCATTTAATTTTACTCTAAACAGTTACTTCTGTAAAGAAACACCCAGTTTCCCTTTTATTCAGATTTTCCATCCCTATTAACAATAGATAAAAATGTCTAATTATTATTTAACAACATGGAACTATCGGAGATAGCTTTAATATTTTGGACAGAGATACAACAGGACATGGATCGTTAGTTATTGTAAGTGCTGATGCTGCTGTTGAAAATCACAGGGTGAGGTAGCATCACTGCTCATGTAAAAGCTTTCATCATGTCAGTGTAGAAGAAGGAGTGGTGCGGTGTCATGTGACAACAAAAAGCCTAAATCGAGTTTGATTTATCCGTCAGTTTCCCCAAAATATCTCTTCCCCTCTAAGAAAATGAACTTTCCCTTTGAAATCATCTCAAATTAATTGCATTTAATCACATTTTGTCTTTCACTACACTTCCTGCTCCGCCCCCCTGCCATGCCGTGCTCTACCCTCTGCTGTGCAAATAATACCACTGGTCTGTTTTCGACAGCCTATAATCTGGGCTCCAGCAGCTGCAGCAGAGCTGTAGTTGGCACAGAGATATTACATTTCTCTGAACTTCCCCCCGCTGACGGACTGAAGAGCAGCTCCAGGACCTGATGCAAGGTGGTAAACAAGGGTTCTCAGTGCACTTCAACTATTGTCAAGGAAATATGTGCAGTTAAAGGGCAAATACAGGCTTTTCTAGAGGCATCTACTGCATTGTCTTATTCTTCACTTAATCATAAGCAACTTTAATCAGCTGACACAATAAGCCTGTTTCACAGAGCACACAGATTAGTCCCAGACACTGAAAGGAGCCATGTAAGTTAATGGGAATCTGGGTTCATGAACAAACCCTCACAATAAACTCAAACAACAAACAAGTCCACAATGAAAACGGCTGCAGCTGCAGTAATCTTAGGTATTTACCCCACCTAGGTCTGTGTACAGTATCTCACTGACTCCCTCCACCATGATTCAACATGCTCACTCAGCCGCTGATGAGGCATGACTACCGCCAGCGGAGCCGGGCAGACTGTAAGACCTACATCCAGCAGTTGACTGCAGAGGCAGGATGATGGCTCCCTATCAGCTCAGCGGGTCAAGCAGTGATTACAAAATAAGATGCTGATTAATGAGATTGCATTTTTACTATCCATGCATACTTTATTTTCTTGGTCACATCCACATGTTGTTGTTAATTAAGAAAATATACAAAAGCACACACATCCAATCTTGATAACCACTGGCTGCTGGACAGAAGAGACAGCTTACACCAGTTAATGCTCAAACAGTAAAACTTATTTATTCACCCTCATGGGTCGGTAACGTTTTCAGACCCTAAGCATCCTCGGCTCCTCTAATGCATTTCATTCAGGAGTGTGGCATGGCCTCTATGCCGCAGTGGGTCTAAAGAAGGGCCTGTGCCCAGAACAAATAAATACATTTATTGGAGCATTATCTCGAGAGTGAACATTGATCCAACCCTAAAGTGCCTCAACTGAGAGTCATCATCCTCTTGCGTCTCTGAACTGAATCTTCTCATCATCAATATTAAAAATACTCTCTGTAAATAACTCTGACAGAAGCTTACCTTAATATCACAGAGTGTTTGTGTGTTTATATCTGTGTTTGATGAACAAGTCTTTTTGATGTGTGTATATTTGTATCTGTGTGAATACATGATAGTAACTTGTACATGAGCAGAAAAGGCAATATTTGTTACTGCGAGGCAAACTATCATCCAGTGGGTCTGTTTTGATGTCTCACTCTCACACACACACACAGACACATACACACACACACACACACGCACAAACACACCTACTATCTCCAGTCTCTGCACAGGAATAAACTGATATTTATGACAGAATATTAAATGAGACTGAATTTATGCAAACTCTCTGCGCTCTGTTCTTACTACACTCTTTCTCTGAATAATAACAATAACATTAATGAAACAACAGAGAAACCAAATCTCAGCATGTTCCATAATCTCAGGTGTGTGTGTGTTTGTGTGTGTGTGTGTGTGTGTGCAGCAAGCTGTGTCTATCCAGTCTATCCAAATGCTGCCTGCCCCTGTTTCACTCTTATTTGTATGTGTATTGTGTAAACTATTCTTTTATATTGTATTGTATTCTGTTCTAACTATAGACAGGAGGAATCTATAATGTATCCACATGCTCCCTGGAATTGGTTCAATCTTGTTTGTGTGTGCATAGTGTGCACTAATATGTGAGTATTCTATTCTATTCTATTCTATCCCAGTATAACTCTAACCGATAACACTTTAGCTGGTTCACTCCTGGTTTATAAGTTTTCCGACAGTCACTTCTGCTCCTGAGAATCTCAGTGACAGAGGAGACAGTTTGTTGTGACACTCGGAGCTCGGCGCTCCGCAAAGAGCTCCCGATGTGAGAAACGTTAGCCATGCAAACACAAGGAGCAGATAATGCTGTGCTGAGTCTCCTTCTCTGACAGGTTAATATATTACTACAGAACACTCAAAAGTTTAATCATATGTATGTAAGGACACACACCCACCCACATACCCCCCCCCCACACACACACACACACAGCCCTTCCCTCTGGCTACAGGCTCGTTCAGGGTAATACGCTGGCCCTCAAATAAATTTAATTGGATTAGATCAAGACACCAATAAATTACATTTGCTCCTTGACACTTGACAATGGGATCATTCCAATTTTAGACTTTTTCTTTTCTTTGCTTTCTCTCCCCAAGCAACAGTGCGGTATATATAGGCCCATATGTAATGTTAGCCCTAGGTTGGGTACTGGTAATATGTTGATGTTATCTGCACATATCAAACATCTCCGCCTTCCTTCAGAGTTCTTCCCACCTCCCCCTGTTCTCCAAGTTTGGAGTCTGCCAACTCAGAAAAAGCAACAATCCGCAGGAAGTCAATTCACACATCACAGGTAATGGTGGGTTTCAATTCTGTCTTGATTGTTGCCGCGTATGTAAACCGCCTGCTGCTTACTGCTGTCAAGCATGGTCACCCCTGGTGTGTGATTGGCTGCCGACAAAGCATGTGGGTGTAGGAAACCAGCATTTAGAAATACATTTATGGTGACATTACTCCACTTTGAGTCTAAATGAAGGCATCCTTGAATGACATTACATCCACACAGAAAGTATTTTCATGTTTTTTTATCTTTTCTCTAAAATCAGTTCTTTGTGAGTGAGAAGAAAAGTGTCTGCGTCCGTGTCGCCTGTGCATTCGAGAAGAGAGACGAGGGATGAAAGAGAGGCGGCATGTTGTTGCAGACTGTGTGAATGCAAAGTCCTGAGCTGATGCTAAGTCAAGGACGTGTAACCTGACCAGCCATTACATCCTCATACTGCATAATGGCTATTTCTTCTCGTGTTTAATCTGAATGTGTGCATTACAATGCACCGTACAGCGCCTGAAGGATAAGAAGGTTACACACACACACAGACACACACAGACAGACACACACACACAGACACACACACACACACACACACACACACACACACACACACACACACACAAACACACAACACACACACACACACACACACCTGAAGTAATAGTGAAACAAGAGCTGGTGTAGTGAAGGTCACGTCGTATTATGGCATCCTAACCTGGTTATGACAGCGCTCACTGCTACTTAACCCCAGCTGCTGATCCTCATGCACCATCTGACAAAGCATATGGTTTGTGGGCAGGAGAGGAGGAGGTGGAGGAGGAGAGGAGAGGAGAGGAGAGGAGAGGAGAGGAGAAGAGAAGAGAAGAGAAGAGAAGAGAAGAGAAGAGAAGAGAAGAGAAGACAACAGAACAGAACAGAACAGAACAGAACAGTGTCAGCGACCTAAGTAGAAAGTTGTGTTTATGTATTTTTATATATAAATAAGGGGGAATGTGTTATTTAGTCTAAATTGCGGTATCTTGTCTGTATGTATTTGTGTACACTGTAACAATATCTATTAAATTATAAATATAATATTCAAAAAGTCTGCCAGCCAGAGTTGCCAAACAGTAAAAATTATATTTTAATATATTTATATTCATAAATTATAGTTGTTTTTCTAAAGAAATAGGATGTATATTTTGGAACATTACATAGAATTCTATGAAATTTAACATTAAAGACAGAAAATGTAAGTTAATATAGTAAATTTCTGTTGAGACACTTCTTCCCTGTACGTTGCTGTCTTTCTCTCCCCCTCTACTCCCCCCCCCCCCCCCCCCCCCCCCACTCCCTCTCTGTCTGTACAGCTGATGCACGCTGTCCTGAGGAGCGCAGGCAGACATCACTTTGAGCGGCAGTGCCACTCACCAGCGGAGACAAGCACCTCGGACACGGACACGGATCAATCCCAGTGCGCGTCACTCTGCATATCAAAGCAGAGTTTGTCGAGCAAACACGAGATTCACGAGAAGTAAGTCGAGTCCGAGGAGACTCAGGAGAGTCAGAGGTCACTACGAATCTGAGGCACTGATGGAAACATCACACAGCTGTGGCTGCAACAAAATGCCATCCACATGCAGCCACTCATCCATCCATGCATTCATCCATCCATGCATTCATCCGTTCATCCATCCATCCACAGACATGGGAAGAACAGGCAAACACACACATCAGACCGAGTCCCTTCTTGCTGTGAGGTGACCGTGCTAACCACCACACCACCATGTCCCCCAACCCCCCCAAAAATGCCCTGTGGCAAACCATTCACCCACAGATCCACACAAAAATCATTATCATAACTTAGGGTGTTGAAAATGATTACATTGCAGTCCCTCAATATTTGCTCTATTGCCCGGTCAGCGTCATATCTGTGGAACCAGATGTAGGACATGGAGTTCAGCCTGTGTGTCGGTGACCTGGTTGTGGCAGGTGTGTGACAGAAGGTGCACAATGCAGCCGAACGACCCTAGATCTGCAGGACACAGATGTGAGTTCCTGCGCATTGAACATCTGGTTTCAATGTTTGTTACTGTTAAATTGTGTGTTGCTGTTGTGTTCATGTGTGTGCTTGTGTTTGGATAGAAAAATCCTGCACATTTTTTGTTATGAAAATCTAGTCATGCAAAGCTCCAATGTGAGAATTTGCCCCTCTGCAGGGAAGAGGCAGAACTTTACGTCTATGAGTTTAAGTGACAATCAGAGAGAGATAGAAAATATAATACATCTGATGCAGGGTGTTTCTAACATGTTCTTGATAGTCATCTCTTGGCATTTGCCTATTGCCTATGTCTGTGCCTCTGAAGGTCAAAAGGTCAGCAGGAGCAGCATCGGATTCCTACGATTAAACTATACACAACAAGCAAAGGCCACAGAGGAGAGGGTCAAGATGGAAAGAAACCGAACGGAGGAGCGTGATAAGCGGTTGTGGGCAGGGGAGAAAAATAGCTGAGGGCTATAAAAGACAGAGAGAGAGAAAAGAGAGAAATAAGTGATGAACAAAGAAGGAGAAAAGGCTGCACAGATCAACTTTGAGAGGATGGGAGGGCTGATGAAATGTATGGATAATTGATGGGAATGTGTTAAAAGCTCAAGGCAGGTGGTTGCTCGGCTGTTAGTGCTAATGGTCAGCGCTCGAGAGGCCGTGTGTGTGTTTGTGTGTGTTTGTGTGTGTTTGTGTGTAAAAGTACCAACGGGTCTTCAGTTACTATGGCGACGGGGCTGCTACAGACCGACATTGCACCACGGCCTTCTTCCAGTTTTTTTTTCTTCGAGTGGGCGGTTTTTACGCTCATAAGTTCTGCTCTGATTGCACTTGAACAAACTTTCCACCCGGCTCGCTCGCGGTATGCTAATGTGGACGCTGATGGAAGCGAAGCAGAGAGCAGCCGGGCAGAGCTGCAGGGACGCATAACAAGATACCATGCATCACAACCAGTGGAATTTATGAATGAAAAATCCCTCGTCTCATGTGCTCGAATGTTGTGATCAACTCTTTTGGCGGCGAGTCACGACCTTGCTGAGCCGCCTCGTCCTCAGTCCTATTGATTCATCACTTCTCCAAAAGGAACACGTTGGCGTTTGCAATTTCTCTTAAGTCTCAGATTTAACGTTTCACAGCTAAACTTGGTGAATGTGTTTGTAATGAGCAAAGCCCCGAAGCATCTTTAAAAGAGGTTACACTTACAGACGTAATGCAAAGTGTAAACTGAGCAGCGTGCCGTCTGGCTTCATGCTACAAATGCACACATTACATTTTCATGGCATACAGTGGGTTTTATTTTTGAAGCCAAAGCCGTCAGTCCAAGTGTTAATATCTCAGAATCATCTTATAATTGCTAAATTATTCACAGTATCCATTACAAACACCTGATACTCTGCAGTTTCTATCTCTAGGATCAACATTGTGAACATACAGGTTTTCACTGTGATGGGTGATTGTGTTCAATTCAATCTAGTTTTGCGCCAAATCACAATTGTAGAAGAAACCAACATTCCCACAACTGGAGCAATGACAAAAAAAATAAAACTTCCTTTTCAATCAATCGTTCAAATTCTGTTCGTTTAGCCCATATTCACAAATCACAATTTGTCTTTATAAGGATTAGCAAGGTGTGACATCCTTTGCTCTTAACCCTCAGCAAGTGGAAACAAACGTAGAAACCTCAGCGAGTGAAACATGAGAGGGAAATAGACGCTGCATGTAACTGAACACATCCGCAACATATTGGGGAGGAACCTGGTCCATCTGCCTAGACTGGTCGGGGTAAGAGGAGAAACTTAACCTGGACCAACTGTGGGTTTGATTACAGCCTGACTGGTCGTATTACTTGGCCAGCGATGCGTTCATGCTGTGCCCGCTGAGCTGGGAAAAGCTGTTTATGTGTTTATGGTGCATAGGTCTAGTTTAAACCTTTTAGTCACATCAAATAAACAGTGTAAATTACCTAGTTTTGCAGTGAAATGTATTTGTGGCAGTTTGAGACCAACCAGCTGAGTTAGGGTTGTGCAGGTCCCTTAAAATTAGCTGAATCATAATCTACCAGACAGATTAGGGCAAATTTTGCAGGATTTTTTGTGTGACTATCTTTTACATTGCAAGGCCATTTTTCAAGATCCAGATTGCAATGTGGTTTCATGGAGGGGCTGTTTAGCAGAGGAACTGAGTGCCAGTCTATTTCTGAGTGTTATGGTGATGCGACTGCCAGCCATTCTGCCAATTACAAGTCAGGGTGGCTCCACTGTGATGCTTTTAATTATTATTTTAACAATGAGACATGAATGCAGCCTAATTGTGCAGTGAGTCACTCTGTCTTCAGATCACTGCAATTAAGCTGCTGAGTTTTAATAACTCTAGGACTGATGGAAAAAAAAACTAATAAAAACCGTGACATGTACTTTGGGGAAGAGAATGACACAGAAAATGAAGGCTTCTATTTCCCATAACTAATACAATTATTGGCACTATTCATATCACGTGTGCATGCAAATGAATTCAGGAAGGCCACGCAGGGAGGAAGCTTTTCCTCTTCTGATGTTCCTCCTCCGCCTCTTCCTGTTCCCCGTCCCCACTTCCCCTCGCCTCCCTCGCCTCCCTTCTACTCCTTGGAATGAGATTCCGTTTTTTACAATCACTCACTGGGATGAGGCCAGCTGACCAACCGACTTGTGCACACGCATGCATGTGAACGCGTGGGTGTGCTGGTCACGCTGGTGTCTGCGCGGGAACCCCTCTGTGCATGAGCATGATGTGTGAGCATGTCAGGGTGTAGCTGCGAGGGGAGAGCGGTGCCGGGGGAGGGGAGAGGAAGGGAGGAAGGGAAGAAGGGAGGAACGGGTGGTGACTGTTTAATATGATCAGTGAGCGGCCACATTTCCCCCCCCCCCCCCCCAGCATAAATCCAGCCACTCTACTCGTCCTCATTGCTCTTTACCTCGACCACAGTGGATTTATCAGGATGCCGCTTCCCAAATGTGCATTTTAAAGGTAATTAAGCTAATATGTGAGTACACTTTAAAGGCCCAGGAAAAAAAGAGAAGTCGATATGCTGCCTCAGTGATTGCATTCACTCTTGACTATTCCGCCACTGTTCAATCCTTCCCTCCCTCCTCCTCCTCCTCTTCTCCATCCCTATCTCCCTGTTATATGTGCACCTTTCCTCGTCTTTCTTCATCATCCATCTGTCTTTGAATTTTGCTTTTACATCCTACTCATCTGCCTGTCCTTCAACTCTCCCTCTCCCTCTCTCTCCTACTGTAGCAGCAGCAAACAGGCCAGTAACACACAGTCACACACCGTCACGCTCCGAGGGTGTCTTGAGTGTGTGGTTTGAGTGTGTGTGTGTGTGTTTTGTGTTTTGTGTGCACGTAGCGGTATGACTGATCTCCCAGGGGGGCAAGGTTGCTGCAAGTGTCACTGAGGAAGTCGTCATGGGAACACAGGCCCCTCCTTCTTCTTTCATTGTCGTAGACCCAGTGTGTGTGTATGTGTGTGTCTGTATGTATAAGAGACCACAACATGAATTTAGTTCCAGTTGTCCTCCATCTGCCAGCATTAGATCACACTGTCTCTATAGGTAACAGGATATCTGATGGTTACAGCAGATACAGCAGAGAGCTCCTGTGTGTCAATCGGAGTTCAGTCTTCTATCCCTCTCATATATTGAAGGATGTTAATCATCTAAGGAACGCCCTGCTCCTCCACAAGCCTCCAAAGCCTTTATATAAAGCTCTACTGCACGGATTAACCGGATTCTTCTCAAAGATGTTCGCTCACTGTGGCTGACGACAGTGGAGCGCTGCAGATCATCCCTCAGGTGTTCAGTTCGGTGGAGATACGGTGGCGGGTGTCAGTGACCCCCTTGTGACCTGTGTTACGACATTGGACTGAAAAATCATTTTTCAGACGTGAGAAATTTGCGGATTAGACACGGGAAAAAAAGGAACAATCACGTTGGGGGTGGAGCCTTATTTCATGACATGACGTATAAATGCCACTGCAGAAATCACATGTTTTTGTTTAGAGCACATCAACACTGTAGTTCTTGAATCTCATTGTTTTCACAAATTCACTATTTCGTCTATGGCACCTCTTGTTAATCCTGACATATTTGTATACCCTTTGTTTTTTTCAGTTTTGTGTTCGTCACCTTTTATCATCTATCATCAACGTGCCCACTTGGCTGAATTTTCTTAACTTTTTCATCATCATTCTGTATCTGGTGACAATGATTCGGGGGGAAACTGCTGATATTTAATTTCCAACGTAGGTTTTATTTTAGGGTTAAGAGACACAAGAGATTAGGAGGGAGAATCAATAACTCCAGATCACTTCTGCTGATACACAAGCACAGAAGAGATTAATGAATATTCTTCCTCCTTGGATAGTTTAAACTCAACCGAGTATGAACTGAGGATGAACTGAGGATCTACTTTGGATTGTCAAGCAGCACAATGGAGATTTGAATCTCTAGTAGGATACTGAACTACTTTTTCGCAAATCAACTAATTGCCAATTTGGGCACCAGGAAATAGTGCAGCTAGCAAATATCTAAGAGTTTTTAATGTCGATCCCTCCACTATTTACCCCAAATACCTCCGTAAGAATGAGACATAACAATTTCCCATCACTTTTATGACACATAAAGCACAGAAGTGAGGAGAACTCATCCCTACATGTAAAATACGAGTCACGTGTTGACTATTTCTTTCTATTTTCACAGTGTGTGGTTCATTTTTCGACAGCCCCTGATCCTAAAGTTCTTTAAGTTCCCCTGACAAAACTACTTCTCTTATCACATCTAACAAACTGTCGCTACAATTTAATCTTCCCGGCTACACTTAATGTCTATATATTTTAGCAGTTACTTCATCCAAACTACCCAGTAGGGAGTACAGTCCTCTACTAAAGCATCTTGTCATTCTAACTGGATTTAGTGGGAGGTTTTAGTGATGCACAGCCTTAACACTGCTTGAGAAGCATTCCTACCCGGCCTAAAAATATCCAGAGCCAACAGTTTCGGACGTGACCATGGCTAACAGTTGGTGACAGTAGCTGTGGCTCACGAGCCATGCTGTTTTGTCAGCATGTGGTGAGCCGGGCCAGCCAGCAGGTCCGTCGTACGGAGGCACTGAACCTCTCCCTCGCCTTTTCACCTCTCTCTCTCAACTCTCCTCCTGCCGGTCTGTGTATCTGTATCCTCTAAAAACAACTGCTCTATCTTGACCATGTTTTACTTAATGCTTCTAGAAACACGCTCTCATGTATATGGTGCTGAGAGTTGAGCTATAATCAATTACACATGTTCTGGGTGAAATAGGGAAAAGAAAGAAGATTCCTGTATAAGACAAGTGTGGTGCTGTCCATGGTGCTGAAATGAAAAAGTCTATCCATCTATCTATCTATCTATGTATCTATCTATGTATGTATGTATGTATGTATGTATGTATCTATCTATCTATCTATCTATCTATCTATCTATCTATCTATCTATCTATCTATCTATCTATCTATCATTTCCAACATGCAGCCAACTTCTTTTGACCCCCACCGCTGCATGAAGGACTTGACAAGCAGATGCCTCTGATTTGCTGCAATTTAGGCATAATTCAATTTAAAAATCCAACATATGGACAGGTGCATGCAGCAGAAGACAAAACCATCTTTCTTTCTCAAGGGGCTGAGGAGTCTTACCTTCAGAGATAAGAGGAATTCATTGGTGTCACATCGAAGGTGGTTGGGGCTCCTCGGAGCTCAGGTCCCGACCTCTGTGGCTTCTCAGCCCCCGAGCAATGAGAGCAATGGAACAGGAAGAAGTCCCCAGTGTTTGGTAATGTAATCAGTCGAACACTGATTTCAATGGGGTTGCAGGAAAAGACTCGAACAACTGATCCTTTCCAGTTATTGGTTAAAAAAACAACACGAAAGCAGATGAGTCCTTAAAGCAAAATTCCCTCGTTAATGCTGTTTG